>NC_050457.1:53294845-53594845 GCF_903995425.1 Onychomys torridus | reverse complement strand
TATTAACTTTCTTTAAAGAACATCCTGTAGTTTTCCCTAAAGTAACTGCTTCGCAGCCCATTCCAGGAACAAGTGTTATATTTACAGATGGGTCTAAGACAGGCTGTGGTGCTTATATGGTGGATTCTAATGAACCTGTAAAGCATCAATTCTTGCTAGGTGCACCTCAACAGGTGGAGCTTTCAATAGTTCTTGAAGTTTTCAAGGCTTGTCCATTTGCATTTAATTTAGTGTCAGATTCTAGTTATGTTGTTAATGCTTTGAAAAGCCTTGAATGTGCAGGGCCCATCAAATCTTCTAGCCCTGTTAGCTCATTGTTTGGCAAATTACAGAAACTGATCTGGCAACGTAAAAATCCCTTTTTTGTGCAACACATCCGTGCACATACTAGTCTGCCAGGTCCATTGGCTAAAGGCAATGATATAGTGGACCAGTGTACTAGACAGGAATGGATGTTTGTGGCTTCTGCCATACAATGAGCACATGCTTTCCAAAAAGAATTTCATGTTAATGCAAGGACATTACAACAAAAGTTTTCTATCTCACGTGCGGATGCACGAAAGGTGGTACTAGATTGTCCCCAATGTGTCATTTTTCATCATCCTTCTAGATTAGGAGTTAACCCTCGTGGTCTGCTCCCCCTAAAAATATGGCAAATGGATGTTACACACATCTCTGAATTTGGACATGTCAAATATGTACATGTATCTCTTGATACCTGCTCTGGAATCATTCATGCCACCCCAATGGCAGGAGAGAAAGCCTCTCATGTTATTGCTCATTGCTTAGAAGCTTGGGCAGCATGGGGTAAGCCTCAACAGTTAAAGACAGACAATGGTCCTGCATATACCAGACAGAAGTTCACTTCCTTCTGTCAACAGATGAATGTGCAACTTGTACATGGCCTACCATATAATCTACAAGGTCAAGGCATTGTGGAGCGTGCTCATCGCTCCTTAAAGGAATTGCTTCAAAAACAAAAAGGGGGAATAGGCTATGGCCAAACCCCTAAGGACAGACTCTCTCTTACATTATTTACCCTGAATTTTTTGAATTTGGATGCTTCCAATTGTTCTGCTGCAGATTTATCTAAAAGGTTGTCTAGTTATCTTTTAGGCAATTGGACCGGAGAGTTTGATAACCTGATGGACCAGCTGAGGGTGGCTATTGTCACGGTGAATTCGACCCAAGTGGATACCGGACTGGTGGAGGGATTATCTTCCTGGATTGCTACAGCCATGGATCACATGAAGGAGTGGGCGGGAATAGGAGCCCTAGTAGGCTTACTGGTGCTCACCTCCCTAGTATGCTTGAGGTGCATTTGTCGCATTAGGATCTCACAGCGTTGCCATGCGGCCATGATTGTCCAAGCCTTTATGGCCATTGATGCAGGACAGTCCCCCCAAGCCTGGTTGGCTACTTTAAAAGATATTTAGGTACAGGATGCGAGGCCTGCGCACTGCACTTGAGGTTATGATACGCTGACCTCAAGAAGAGCAAGTCTGATTGCATGTGGGTTGGTACCCTAACTCCCACCTCTGTGAAAAGGGTATCAGACAGGGTCTAGTATTCTCTGGGTGGACGACGCCTGGACAAACATTAGTACATGTTCCATTTTAGCAGAGATCAGACCTCTACTCTTGCCTGTTGCTTTGTAAAACAAAAAGGGGGAACTGTAGAGAGCTGCGTGTAGCCGCACCCTAAAGATGGTGCTGGCTTCTACCCTCTGCCTTCCCGATGGCAAACACTCTTTATGGTAAACAGCTCCTTATTTGGCTATGGCTGGATTCGTGTGCTGCTGGCATATGTGTGAACCTGTGGACAGTGCCCACGTGGCTGCCTGGGGTTGGCAGCCCAGCCCTACTTAGGTGCTGGGAGAGGCTTGCCCCAGGGGAGAGAGAGACACAATGCAACTAAACAAAGGGTCATGATTAAACTGTATTAAGAAGAATCCCGGTGTTGCGTCATCCTTGTTGGGCGAGGCGGGTGTGACAGGATAGCCAAAAGAATCCTGTACAATAAAACAACCTCTGGAGGCATCACAACCCCTGACCTCAAGCTCTACTATAGAGCTACTGTAACAAAAACAGCTTGGTACTGGTATAAAAACCGACTTGTGGACCAATGGAATCAAATTGAAGACCCTGACATTAACCCGCACACCTATGAACATATAATTTTTGACAAAGAAGCCAAAAATGTACAATGGAAAAAAGAAAGCATTTTCAACAAATGGTGCTGGCATAACTGAATGTCAATGTGTGGGAGGCTACAAATAGATCCATATCTGTCACCATGCACAAAATTTAAGTCCAAGTGGATCAAAGACCTCAATATAAATCCAGTTACTCTGAACCTGATAGAAGAGAAAGTAGGAAGGACTCTTGAACGCATTGGCACCAGAGATCACTTTCTAAATATTACACCAGTAGCCCAGACACTGAGAGAAACAATCAATCAATGGGAACTGTTGAAACTGAAGCTTTTGTAGAGCAAAGGACATGGTCTACAAGACAAAGCAACAGCCTACAGAATGGGAAAAGGTCTTCACCAACTCCCCATCTGACAGAGGGATGATATCCAGAATATATGAAGAACTCAAGAAATTAGACATCAAAATGCCCAACACTCCAATTAAGAAATGGGCTATAGAACTCAACAGAGAATTCTCAACAGAGGAAGTTCAAATGGCTGAAAGACATTTAAGAAATTGTTCAACATCCCTAATTATCTGGGAAATGCAAATCAAAATGACTCTGAGATACCACCTTACCCCTATAGAATGGCTAAGATCAAAAATACAGAAGACAGCTTATGCTGGAGAGGATGTGGAGCAAGGGGAACTCTCCTCCACTGCTGGTGGGAATGCAAGCTTGTACAGCCACTTTGGAAATCATTATGGTGCTTCCTTAGAAAACTGGGAATCCATCTCCCCCAAGACCCAGCTGTAGCACTCTTGGGCATATACCCAAGCAATGCTCAATCATACCACAAGGGCACTTGCTCAACTATGTTCATATCAGCATTATTTATAATAGCCAGAACCAGGAAACAGCCTAGATGCCCTTCAACTGAAGAATAGATAAAGAAAATATGGTACATATACACAATGGAGACTACTCAGCAGATGAAAAGAATGACATCATGAGGTTTGCAGGCAAATGGATGAATCTACAAAAAATCATCCTGAGTGAGGTAACCCAGACTCAGAAGGACAAACATGGTATGTACTTACTCCTAGTAGGATACTAGATGTAAAACAAAGATTACTAGACTGCTATACAACTCCAGGGAGGCTACCTAGAATATGGGACCCTAGGAAAGACACAGGAATCACCCAATGACAGAGAAATGGATGAAATCTTCATGAACAACCTGGACGACAGTGGGAGTAATGAAGGGCAAGGTTGGAGGGAAAGAAAGCTTAGGGGAGCAGGAGATTCCAGCTGGATCAAGAACAGAAAGGGAGAACTGGGAATAACAGACCATGATAAATGAAGACCACATGAGAACAGGAATAGGCAGAGTGCTGGAGAGGTCCCCAGAAATCCACAATGATAAATCCTCTGTAGACTGCTGGCAATAGTCAAGAGAAAGCCTGATCTGACCTTGTCTGGTTATCAGATGGCCAAACACCCTAACAGTCGTGCTGGAACTCCCATCCAATAACTGATGGAAGTGGATGCAGAGATCCTCATCCGGGCCCCAGGTGGAGATCCAGGTGTCCATCTGTTGAGAAAGAGGAGGGACTGTAAAAATGTGAATTGTTGAGACCAAGATTGCAAAAAGCACAGGGACAAATACCCAAAAGTATGGAAGCACATGAAGTATGAAACAACGGCTGTGGAGCCCCCAACTGGATCAGGCCCTCTGGATAAGTGAGACAATGGAATAACTTGAACTGTTTGGGAGGCATCCAGGCAGTGGGACCAGGACCTGTCCTTAGTGCATGAGCTGGGTATTTGGATCCTTGGGCTTACACAGGGACAGTTTGCTCAGCCTGGAAGGAGGGGACTGCTCCTGCCTGTACTGAATTCACCAGGTTTAAATGAATCCCCAGGGGAGTCTTGGCCCTGGAGGAGATGGGAATGGAGGGGAGAGGATGGAGGAAAGGTGGGGGTGGGGGCAGGAGGGGGGAGGACAGGGGAACCCATGGCTGATGTGTAAAATTAAAACACAAATATAATAATAATAATAATAATAATAGCAACAACAATAATAATAATGAAATATTTGTTCCATATATATATATGAAATATTGAAATATATAATATATTAGAAAATATATAATAAGACAAAGAAATGAACAAATAACCATGGGAAATGTGACAAATCTCACTAGTCATTAGAGAAATGCAAACTACCTAAAAATCTGCTATTACAGTGAATATAATATTCGGCGTAATATTAGGAATTGATGAGGGGTTGGGGATTGAGCTCAGTGGTAGAGCGTTTGCCTAGCAAGCACAAGGCCCTGGGTTTGGTCCTCAGCTCTGAAAAAAAAAAAAGAATTGATGAGAATGGGAAGAAACTGAATTTTGCACATTACTGAGGAAAATGTAAATTGGTTGAAGCACTTTTGGAATTGGGTAACAGATTCTGAGTTTCAACATACTGATATTCTCTAGTGTACAGATATTTACTTAATATACAGTAGTTGACTGTTACCAAAAGGAGCTACAGTTCAAAGTGTGGGCTAGAGTAGATGACTGCAGTTCAGTTGTACCAAACTCTATATATTCTGTGAGTTCACAATATATTCATAACATGGATAATTTTCAACTTGCAGATTTGTAAGTAAAGCAATTAACAATTACGATGATAATATAGAATAATTACAACATGGTGCAATAAAAATTATATGAATTGGTCTCTCATTTTTACCTCTCAGAATATTCTATTTTAAGATATTAATGCTTCTTGTGATCAGTTATGATAATATCTACAGAAGGATCTGCTCCCCTGAGAAATGGTTTATGCCCCAGGCAGCACAGACAAGACATTCCAATGTTACATAATGTTGTCCAAAAACACACTTAATTTTATAAATTAGGAATTATTTCTGAAAATTGCCAATGAGCTCTTTTCCATTTTGTTTGACTACAGATGGGGGAAATCAAAGGGAGTAAAACTCCAGATTAGATTAAAAGTACACTATTCTAAGTGCATCTGCATGCTTCCAAAAATTCTGTAGCCCACAAAGAATCAAACAAAAACCTGTAAAGTAATGTTTACAGATGCCAGAGAGATGGCTCAGCAGGAAAAGGATTCTGTTATCAACTTCAAGTTATGGCAGGGTGAATCTTCAGGGTCCATAAATAATTTTTCTCTAACTTCCACACACTTGATGTGTGTCTCTCTCTCTCTCTCTCTCTCTCTCTCTCTCTCTCTCTCTCTCTCTCTCTCATACAAATACATACACACAATCACTCTCACACAATAAAAATAAATAAATAGCTTGACAAATTTTTATAAAGTATTTAAAGGGATGTTAACAGAAACTATCAAATATAGAAATAAAAAACAACAGCACAGATTTCTCTAACAATGAAATAGCTGCATAGTGTTCCTGAATCAATCTAACTGAATAAGTAATACTAACAATAAATGCCTACAGCCACATGCAAAGGTATGTTTATGTCTCACAAATATAATGTTGGAAATTCTAGGTATAGAGCAAGGCATTATTATGTCATTTGTATTATCATTTCAAACCATCCAAAGATCACCCCAAGTTTCAGAAATCAGAGCAGGCTTAATATCAGAAACACTGAGGTAAAGGAAGGATTGTAGAGCCAGGAATGCCCTCTCTCCCCATTGGAGTGGTGTTTATCTGCATTCCCTTTAAGAATACTCAGCGATGAACACGTTGATGATTTATTGGTTTTAAAATACTTAACTGAAACACAAACCATGTGTCTGTCCTCTTCTTGTTTGCTTCTCCCTGCACCATGATAATTTTTCCTGATTACTCTTCATATTATCAAATAACTGATTTAATTTTAGCTGTGAGATTTAATTTCCACAACATAGATGGCTCTGAATCCACGCTGTGGAGACTTTGTCTTCGATTCACCTTTCTTTCAGTCTCAAGAGCCTGACATATTTGTACCAACTCAGGGCCTTGATCTAGTGTTCTTTGAAACCCTCCTCTGCAGAGGTTAATCTTCCAAAAGAGGCCTACAATGATTGACACAATACACTTCTATTGCGTACTATATTGCATATTTCACTGAAACCTAAAATTGATCACTGGGGCCTTTCAAAGTAGATATGTGTACAAAAACAGTGACAATAATCCATTCAATGGCACCTATCATTAACACAGTGGGAAAGGCGGGGTTTATCCTCCTTGAGAATTTTCAGAAAAAAAAAATTGGGTAAACTCATGAAATAATACAACACATAAAATATGATAACTATCATTCTTTGCTCAAATTTTACTTACCATATTTTGCTGTGCAATAGATGTAATGATGTGTTTTGTATATTTGACATGCCATGTATATGACAGTGTGATACAGAAAACAAATATTGTTATGAGGTATAGGAAAAACAGTGTTTCCTCTTTTGAGTAACTTACTAAACACATCAAGTTCATTATCTCAAAGCATTCTGCAAGGCAATATTATGAGATAATTGTTCATATCCATTTCTAATGTGTTAAGAACAGAATTAAAGTAATTTATCTCCTTAGTTAGAATTTCATTTGTAACCAATTTCAGGTGCATTTGAACTTGTGTTACTTTTACTTTGGGCTTTTTTATTTCATGTTGTATACACTCAACAGTTCCCAAAGTAGAGTTAGTTATGTATCAATATCCTAAAGTTTTGTGATAATAATTCTTTCTAAGAGCTACTGCATCATATATTAGTTTAATATAAAACTATCATATATATAATATCTCATTGTGTGTTTCAGAAAGCTCTGAAAGACTGGTGACTTAAAATATAGCTAATAGCTCTGTTGAGCTATTATCCTTTATTTTCTCAATAGTTTATCAGAGTATTAAAGCTACTGGCTTGTGTTTGAACACCAGGTTTTCTAAATAGTAACAAAATGTCATTTTTCTGGAGCCAGCATTTTATAAGGGGTTCAAAAGAGAATGATTTTGCAGAGAGCCCTTAACTCAGATGTAAGTCTGAGATCAGGGACATAATAAGAAATAAAGAAACACTTTAGCAAGCCACTCACTCAGGTTGACAAGATAGCTTCAGTCAAAGATAATCTTCTCAAACATTAATGGTCAGGTGGGAACCATGTCATCTTAAAGTAAGCACCCTCAGGATAGGCAGCACCTGGAGACAGTTGCATCTACGGAAGTGAAATCTGAATGGGCATCCTCAGTCCTGGTGTGACCCAGTCATCTGAGAATCAGAACTTCAGTTTAATGACTCAGTTATGACTGTGCTGAAATCATATCTGTGCCCTTCAGCCATTTCCTTTCTCGGCTTGTGTGATCACCAGAGTTTGAATAGGTTGAGGGGCTGGTACTCTTCCAATGGCACCATTGGATGGAGCAGAACCTTTTCCCCTTTATTTTATCTTATTGAAAATAGATTTTTATACAATATATTCTGATAACAATTTCACATTCATCAATTCTTCAAAGTTCCTCCCCACCTCCTCTACCTCATTTGAATCCAATTCCTTTCTATCTCCCTTTAGAAAACAAACTCTCATTTAATTCATAATAGAATGAAATATGATGAAACAAAACATCATCATCAACAGCAACAAAAGGAAACAGGACAAAACAAGTAAACAAACAGAAGAAAAAGAGCCCAAGAGAAAGCCCAAGAAATACATACATACACAAAGACATACATGTATACAAACACAGAAATCCCATAAAAACATAAAACTGGATGTGATGATATATATGCAAAGGACCTGTAATGTTAGACACAAACAATGCCCTGACACAACTTTATAAGACAACTCCTAAAGATAGCACTGAGTTCGTTTCATTTTGGCAGAACCTTTTCAAGGTGCAGCTTGGTGGGAATGAGTGAGGTCACCAAGAGTTCTCTAGGAGGCAATGTTGAGATTCCTTCCTTTCTGTTCACTCTACAAGTTTTGGCCAGCCATGGCCAAACAGTTTTGTGATAGCTCTTTATTCCTGGTCAAATTTGCTACCTCACCACTGACTAAAAGCTAAGGGATCAAAGGATTAAGGACCATAGCTTCCAAAAACTTCATCTCAAGTACATCTTTCCTGCTTTCAAACTCATGATCAGTTGGTTGTTCTGTGACTCTAATGGGGAGCTATCACAGACATATGCACAGTTTCAAACTGCTCAGTGTGATACTTGGGATAGTGACAAATGCAGAGAGAAATTGTCATTCCCCTTGGGATACATGAAACTTCCTACACTGTCGCCAGTCTGGGGAGGAAAAGGCTCTCTTGTACTCTAGCAAGTTGTGATTGGAGAACTGTCCAATACTTGTAGATAGGTTTCAACCTTAAGTAGTACAGTCACACTTCCACAAAAACTGTCAAACTTTGCTGAGACTGCAACAGTTAAGATAAATGATAAAAAAAAAATGCATTTTAAAAACAAGTTGGTCTATAAGGATAGCCAGTGACAAGTGGAAGACATATATTTTCAAGCTGTTGTCTAGTTATTTTGTTGAGGCTGCTGACAACATTGTAGGAGGAACACATTTTAACATTGCTGTTTTTATAGGAAGATAAAATAAAACACTTTATAAAGATGAAACTGAAAGGATTTGCTGACATGAAGAAAGAGAAGCAAAATTAATGAGGAGCCCAAGATCAAGTAATTGCTGATTGGGTGACTGATGATACCATTAAATGAAACAGGGAGCATGAAAATGGATGGAGACCACTGGGAGGAGGAGGAAGAGTTTGTTTGCTTGCAGTAGATTGAATTGCTGATGAAACATTTAAACTTGGTGGCCCCATGGAAGAGGAGAATTGAGTCTGCTCTACAGTGAAACAGATTCTTCATGAGCATAATGTTTCCCTTGAAATATTCCCTAGCATTAGGGAAAGCTGTGCAAATGAAATAAAGTGATAATGTAGTATTTAGGATTTGCATTTTTATTGAGGATGGCTTTATTTTGTTTGTTTCCTTTTTTTTTTTTCATTTAAAACATATGGAAAACATCCTTGGATTGGGAAGTAGCAGCTTTTTGTATTCAAAATATTTCTAGTTTAGTCATTATAAATAAACTATAAAACAACCAGAGATGAAGAAATTTTACATTCATCCTTACCTGACTACCTATTAGGACTATAAGGGACAAAAGGAACACTAACTAAGACATCTAAATAAAGGCAAAGAAGGGTAAACTTTATGAAAATGTCTTATATTTGTGTTTCTACACATAATATTTTGAGCTACTAAGAGCTATAAGTGAGTACATATCTGTGATTTTTGCATAATCATTTTTTTTACTGTTAATTTTCAAGTATTCTACTCATACTTCACATGTGTCCATTGTACTTCATCTTGATTAATTATTGGATCATATTCAAAACTCAATAATTTTAATAGGGAAACGCAGGAAACAAAATTATGTTAGTGTATACTTCACTTCCTATGTCCAATGTTAAAATTATACAATTATAAAACAACACTCTAATAACATAAGGCAAGTCATAGGATGGAAGGTAAAGTTTCCACAAGAAGAGGGGTCTTGTGCATATCTGTGTTTTCTGTGTGTGTGCTTAATAACTTATTTATACTACTCAACTAGATGTCAAATACTTGAAGACATTTCAATGAGATAGAAAAGAAAACAATTTTTGAAGCATTTTGGCATTAAAATAAGTAATTACATAGTTAAGGTTTTGTAGTTGCAAAATTAGATGATTAGAAAATAAACCAGTATAGTTATATAATAGCAATATTGGAAACACTAACTAATGCAAAGAATCCATCTATAACTTTGGTTATAACTTTTATAATCACATAACAGCACATAGATTAATATAAATGGGTTAATTTAACTTATAGGAGCTAGTTAGAAACATGCTTAAGATAGGGACAAACTTTCATAATTAATAATAAGTCTCTATGTCATGATTTGGGGTCTGGCAATCCAAAAAGGCCTGTTACACAGGGCTCCCCATATCCAGCCATGTATATTCATATAAGGCCTGAGAAAGCTTTAAAAATAAAGTTCAGAACATGGAAACAAATTCTGCTTCCTTGGACCATGGTCTCTCACATAGGCTGTGCAGTATACCCAGATGCGGTTATGGGCTGCTACTTGCAGACTGGAGCCATCCACTTGCACCATGAGCCAGCTTCAGACACTAAGCTGAGACACATGGGAGCTGACATAGCAGTTTAAGATTCATCTCACACAGTCAGAGAACACTATGGGTGCTCAATAAAGACAGCTCCAGATGGGGAAAAAAAAAAAGCTCTAAATAAGATACATTATTTATTTTAAAACATGCATAGGCTTAAAAAATTAAATAAGATTGTATAGATGGATAAAAATAGTTTATAAATAATACAATAAAGTCTGTAAAGAGAGAATAAAATAATATAAAATGAATGGGCGACATAAAGATGGAAAATGTACAACAAGTCTGGATCCTATATGGTATCTTGTTGTCTTTAATTTTTTTGATGGTTGATGAGTGAATGACAGCTGCTGAAAGACGTGGGAACTTCAGAAGTGCTGCTGAATTAAACCAGCCTAAGCCAGGTGGTGGTGGCCCATGCCTTTAATTCCAGCACTTGGGAGGAAGAGCTAGGCGGATCTCTGAGAGTTTGAGGCCAGCTTGGGTTACCAAGTGAGTTCCAGGAAAGGTGCAAAGCTACACAGAGAAACCCTGTCTCGGGGGGGGGGGAACAGCCTAAACTTTAGGGATGTCTTAACTTTAAAATGAAATTCAAACAACGTACTGTATTTGGGGAAGAAATTATTCTTTTGTTTCCACAGGAAGTGAAAGGCTATGAATTTGATCATAGGAGACCTCCTAAAAATTATAGGCTATAGATATAAAGAAATAAACCTACAAAACTACATGACAGGTGACATATATTTCACCTGTTAATACATAAAGCAAAAAAAAAATTGTCTTGGACTGGCTTCTGTACAATGTACACTCCATACTTGTGTTAATATAGATATGTATGTTACCTTTGAAAGTTTATGTGTTTTCAGAGCAAGAGAACCAGACATCAATGAAAATAGGTCACCTAGCTGCTGCAGCCTCTTGGGTACCTTTATTGCAGGATCCTCAGAATTCTGCCTATAGACAGCTTCAAAGCTGCTGGCTGAGATGGTCAAGCCTCACATACTATTCAAGCCAGGACTACAGATAAACCTTGTACTTTTCCATTGCACAGAGACTGAACAACAAATATTATGAGTAGTTTTTACAGGAATTGACCATTATTTCATTTTTCTTAAGGTTCCCTAAATATGCCATCAACCCTAGACAACAGGAAGCAGTCTAGAGAACTCAATGCCCACATTCCAAAAAGGTAGGGTAGGTGGTTTTCTGTCATTTGGTGGGTTACAGATGTTTGACATCATTTATTAGGCTTGGTTACAAGTTTTTATTGGTCATGGTCAGGAGAAAAGCTAGAAAAAGATTAGATTTTGTATCAGGAATCTTAAATGGTCTTATTAATAAAATCAAACCTGAGCCAGGTATTGGGGTGAATGCTGGAAGATCAGAGAAGCCGAACAAGCCACAGCTTCCTCACCTCGCCAATTCCTCAGCTGATCCTGTTTCCTCCTACTGGATGGCTCTTAGCTGAACTGCTGCTAGAAAGCCTAAAAGCTTAACCAGCTAAAAGCTTCTAGTTTCTGGTCCTCAGACCTTTTATACCTTTCTTCCTTCTGACATAACATCCTGGGATTAAAGGTTTGCTCTCTGGGATTAAAGGCATGTCACCTTGTTTGGCTGTATCCTTGAACAGATAGATTTCTGTCTCTGGAATGCAAGGATTAAAGGTGTGTGTTATCACTGCTTACCCTCATATTTAATATTGTGGCTGTTCTGTCTCTGACCCCAGATAAGTTTATTAGGATGCACAATAATTTTGGGGAACACAATACCACCACAAGATTTAGGGATCTCTTTCTGAAGGGAAAAGGGGGAATATAATGTGGAAATGATGGGATAAGAGGATGGATTTTTGAGTCTGCTTTTGAATAACCACTAGTCTCAAATATTTTATATTGGTATGGATTTATGTATATTTATATAAATTTAATGTTATATTTGTTATACTGTATTTATGTTTCTAATCTTGTTTAATGTATTTTTATATATTGATATAAATTTAAGGTTCTTTTGTTATAACATACTGTACATATGTTTCTGCTTTTGTTTTTAAGGTATTGTACCTATGCAGCTCATGTAACAATGTAATATAAATTTCTAGTCCTTTACAAAAATAAAGTAAGTTAGCACTTAGTTACCCATAACAACTAACTTGTGGTCATGTTAAGTATGCTTTTGAAAGTCAAACAGAGATACATTGAGATAGATGTTATTTTCAATAGATATTTAAGTGATCTTAAAATGCTTAAAGGACATACAATCTATGGCATTTAAAATGTTATAATATGGTTGGGGATTTAGCAAGTGCAAGGCCCTGGATTCGATCCTCAGCTCCAAAAAAAAAATAAGTTATAATAACATGAGTCTTTTCATGACAGTGAGATGTCTGTTCTTGGTAGCACCAATCTACTTCAAAAGAGGATAATAGGCATCAAAGAACCTTCACATGGAATTTGCTCCCTTTCTGGCAAAAGCTAGACATGGGGGGCAAGAAACTGCAACCTCCACTGCTGACAGATCCTGTCCTAACTGGAATAACAGGATTCAAAACAAAGTGACTACCAAACTTTGACAAGACAGGAAAAAAAATCATTAAAAATTCTTAATTCACAGAAAAGTCTGTCAGATAATCCAGGCATGTGGGCTGAAGATTAATGCTCCAGTGTTACAGAGGAACCTTGGGGTGACAGTCCAGACAGCCAGATGTTTCTGTTGTTTCTTAGTTTTGAAAGTTACCTTCTCTGCTCTTTCTGTTAACTCAGGTAATATTATATCCATCTCCTGTCTTTGAATGGGGTTGAAGACTAAACAGTTATAGTTACAGTTTCCCTTAGTCATGATAGAAAGTAAATTAGAAGCCAAACTTTGGACTCATCAAGGAAGGATAGATAATGGAGTATTTCCTCTCTATTTTCCAAATACAAATGGACTGGATATTGTGAATATAAGTCTTACTTGACAATTGTTCTTAATGCATATGGTTATATTAACGTAAAACCTTTCCTTTTTATTTAGACAAAAGGGGGAAATGTTGCAGAATACTCCTTTACACTGTGTGAAGATGTGTCACTGTGATTGATTTAATAAAGAGCTGAATGGCCAAAGCTAGGTAGGAAGAGGTTAGGTGGGACATTTGGGGAAAGAAAAGTCTCAGGGAAGAAGAAAGGGGAGTTACCAGCAGGACAAAGAGAAAGCAGGACATGCAAGACATGAGCTGTGTGAGAGGCACATCGATGAATAGAAATGGGTTAATTTAAGGTATAAGAGCTAGTTATAAACAAACCTAAGGTAGGGCCAAGGTTTAATAATTAATAATAAGTCTCTGTCATGATTTGGGGGCTGATGGTTCAAAAAAGCCTGTTATTTTAATTATAGATATAAATTCACAATAAAAGGAATAATAAAGACAGTAGATCTTTTCTGTTGCTAATCCAACTTGATTTTTCTACTAATTACCATTTTTCACTCTTTAGGTAGTCAGGCACATCACTTACTTTAGAAAAAAAGGTTTTTAATTATCTAACCAACGTGTTTAAATGCTGGGTGTAATCTCATTTCTTGCCCTTTGTAGTCTCCAGCTTTGAACTTTCCCACTTCACATTGAGAAACTACAGCATTAATAGCCCCCTCAGAATGATGAACACAGAGTTCTGCTTTTCTGTTTTGCTTGTTGATCTATCTTCCATTACATGCTTGTTCAGGATTTTTCTTTTGTATTTTTCTTCCCTGATTTTTTCATTTGTTTGTTTTTCCCCGGAAACTACATTGTTGGGTTTTTTCATTGTACAATAGTATAATTTAGATTTTCATTTAGGTTCATCAGCTTTGTGTTCTGTTTCTTCATTGCTCTTTGTAACATTATATACGATAAAGACAAAAACTATGTTTCTGTGCTACTGAGTACACAAGTAAACTATATTTGAATGACATAAATTCCAAAATAATGTTTATGTATCTTTTTGAACAAAATGAAACTCCTTATTTTACCCTTTTCTTCAACTATTTTCATACATATATAGATACATAGACATAATTAGGGCTCTGCAATTGGAATGGGGAGTACCCTTTTTAAAGATATATCACATACTCTGGTTTAATTGTTACAATGTAGCTTTTTCAGCTTTATCAGGCTCTAGATGGATATTCAAGGTTCATGTTGGCATGCCAATTTTTTTTTTTTTTTTAAATACTGTTTGGCTCTTCTGGGGGCCAGCCACCCAGCTCCCAAATAAATCACACACAGTGGCTTATTTTTACTTATAAATGCCTGGCCTTAGCTTGGCTTGTTTTTATCCAGCTTTTCTTAACCTGAATTGTCCATTTTGGTTTTTGCCGCTGGGCTTTCACCTTCTCTATTTCTGCATATCCTTTCTTTCCTTCTTATCCCACAACTTGCTGTGTAGCTGGGTGGCTGGCCCCCGATGTCCTCTTTTTTTACTTGCTCCTTCCTCTTTGATCCTCCTTTTTCTCCTTCTATCTATCTTCTTTGCCTGCCAGTTCCTCCTGTCTTTCCTCCTGCCTTGCTCTTGGTCATTCAGCTCTTTATTAGACCAATCATGTTTTTTAAACAGGCAAAGTAACACAGCTTCACAAAGTTAAACAAATTCAACATAAAGGAATGCAACACATCTTTTCATCACTAAACAAATGTTCCACAGAATAAATTCGGGTTCCCATGCAACTGAAGCATCCAAATTCGGAGGACCATGGCAACAAGGGAGGCTGGCACATAGGTGGCTCAGGCCCCTCCAAGATGTCTAAGGCCAGAGAGGCTAAGAAGCTGTGCCTAATATGGCACCCACAACCCTGAGATTAAGCCTCTCATGCTCTACTGATTGAGCTAGCCTGGCTGAACACTGACATTCTTTAGTGTCAATTTTTTTTTCTCTTTTAACTAGTTTGTCCCTTTAAGATATCTGATATCTTAATTGACTTAACAAGTCTGCATAGGACAGTAGAAGTCCAAGGGAATTTCAAATCAGCTATCTAGCTTGGTTGCAGTCTGAGATGGAGAGAGAGAGAGAGAGAGAGAGAGAGAGAGAGAGAGAGAGAGAGAACCTACTACCTACCAGGAGAAGGAAAAAAAAAACAGTTAAAAGCTGAAAACCAAAGTCCAGCCACATGCTCTGACCTGAGCTGTTTCAGGCCTGAGCCAGGGGTCTGTAAACCCACAAACTGAGAAGAATGGGATGCCGAGATGAAGCCACCCACAAGCCCAGAGGAATGGGTAGCCGAATTCCAAAAACACCAACAATTTCCAGAATTTAAAATCCTGAATAATAACAGGACATTGATGGAATTCAGGTTTATCTGGTACATGGACTACTCTCACCAAATGTGAGGAGGTCAAACTATAGGCCATGTGCACATTCTACTTCACAAATGCATCTGTCAGATATGCTAAGCCTATAGGCTGAAGATTATGCCCCAGTGTTGTGGAGAAAACTCGGGTGACTGTCCAGGAAGCTGGCTGATTCTGTCAACTGATATTTATTTTGGAAATAGCTTGTTTGCACTTCCTGATTTATTAGGTAATGGTATTTCCTTCTTGGGTCTCTGAGAAACTTGAAGATTAGTTATAGTTTTCCTTGTTAAGAATTTCAGAAAACAAACTCACTAAAGAGGTTCTCTTGGGAAGCTCTTCCTGTCGAACCTGTGCCTTTATTGCCTTCCTGTTCTGCCTTCTCATTGGCTCTAAGCCTACCACATCACTTCCTCATCACTGCCTGTCTATACAGACCTGCAGGTCTCTATGGTTGATACTTGGATTAAAGGGTGTGTCACCAGGCTTGGCTGTGTCCTTGAACACACAGAGACTCTGCCTTCCATGTGATGGGATTAAGGGCATTTGCTACCACTGCAATGACTTCTCTTTATGGCTGACTATGACCTCCGATCTCCAGGCAAACTTTATTTATTAACATACAAACAAAATATCACATTGCAGCACAAGTAAAATATCACCACATGTATAAGGAACTAGGCCTTATCAAATGAATGTAGAGATGGATGGATATAACTCTGATTGCAATGTATTGTATCAGTTCAAAATCTATAGACAGAGTCTTGTGGAATTTAATGGAAGAACGTAGTTGGTCAAGAGCATTCATGGCAGGAGCTTCTTGAAGCCTTACTTGCCTGTGTGTAAAGAACCCTGTCTCTCTCTATCATGGGTAACTAAAGAAAGCTGGCCTGAACAAGAATTGACCAATGGACTTAAACTGTGACAAACAGAAAGTCATAGTCAATTTTCCTTTTATGTGGGCTATATTCTATCTGGGTGGACTATCTTCCTCTGAGAAAAATCAAACCAGATTTCATCATAAACCACAGGGATAGAGAGAAATCAGCATGCAGATAGACTGCAACTGTGGAAATGATCGTTGATGACATAATTGTTACTAAGGGGCCTCTGGACCAACCTAGCTAAACAATGATATAGGAATCTCTGATCCAAGAGTTCAGAGAGAAAGCTCACCACTTCATTCCAAGACTGAAGAAATTAGCTCATTTTCCAAAACACATATCTTTGCCTGAGGCCAGTTTTCTCAGAGATTACCCAACAACATAGCCAATGACACATGCTCAAATTTTTCTTCCATTTCTGATCCCTAAAGAAGATCTATGAGAATTTCCAAAGTGGCTCAAAGCTTTTCTTAAAACTTACGCTATTAAATGTAGATCAAACAGGCAATTTTTTTTTCTTTTCTAAATTTTCTGGTTTTAGAATGTAAAGTAAGGATTACTTCATGGTACCTGTTCTCAGTTTCAGTTATTGATAACTAAATATGTTTCATAGATTGAGTAGCCACCATTACTCTAGGGTTACAAAAAGTAAAGCTGATATAAATACTCAACTCACTGGCCGGAAACAAAGAGAAGAGAATATCATTTACACAAGGAACTTCCAGAAACATTTAATCACCTATCTTTCATAAGACATCAAAAGTTGGGATCATCAGACTTTCAACATACTTCTTTGGCCAGTGGTGTGGAAAAGGTGGGGTAAGTCAAGGGTCCATAATGATGTCCATATAGGATATTATCCATTGAGCAAATCAATGATATCATTGGAATATAGTATGAATCTTTCTTCTGATGGGTTATGACAATGAATGGGTATTAGGGAAGTAGACAAAGTTAATCCTCTGGTATATTCTAATATAAAGGTATTTTGTTATCAAGTCACCACATAGTGCATTATACCAGCCATGGTATTGATGAAATCATGACACTTACATATGAAAAATAGGACATGCCATGCACACCATAGGTACATCTGTAAAGCTATATACTGCTCAGAGGGTCATAGTTGAATTTAGAAACTCTTCCTTTGGATCTCTTAGACTTATGTGAATTGTGTTACAATCTTTAATAAGAATTTTTCCATTTATTCCCTGTGGTTAGGGGAAAACATAAGATAAAGCAATATATGTTACCAGTTTTAGATGGGCCTGTACAAAGAAGGGAATTTTAGCATATGATGCCATTTTGCACCATTCTAAAATCTTTGTAATGGAGATAAGAGGAATGAAAATAAAAACCCTGTTCTGTTGCACAAGGTGTGCCTATAATGGTTTCACTTTCAATAAAATTTCCATTTGTGTTCATCTCATCTCTATAACCCTAATGGAAATAGGAAAAGGCCCAGTGAAGGGCAATGAGAAAACCTGAATTCATCAGCAACAGGAAGCGAGCATTTTATAAATGAGGAGAAGATTAAAAAGAGTAGACTGAATCACTCTGAGAAGATGAAAGGTGAAAGGTGATGAAATAGGCATGCTAACTAAGACAGACATAGATATATTGAATTCCTCTTTATCTTCCTGTATCCACTCTTCATTCTAAATTAGAAAATGAAATAAAGTCAGTGCCCATGTTTCCCCTCTTTTTGTATTCATATGACAGTGTGGAAAATACCATACCTGTAAAGGTACAATTCTAGTCTAATGAATTTCTGTTCAAAGAGAGAAAGATAATCCTCAGTGTTCACTCTATATGATTCATAATACCATTGGTGGAGGTCACTTTCCACAGAGCCAGAGCCTTTCAGAGTACATCTTGGTTGTCTTCAGAGTAATCACCATATATTATGGTCCAAATAACCATTATAAACACACACACACACACACACACACACACACACACACACACACACACACACACACAGTGAGTGTGTGTGTGTGTGTGTGTGTGTGTGTGTGATATGCACTCACTAAAACATAGCCATACAGATTCAATGTTAACATGAACTTAGCATTTCATATAAGTACAAATAAAATTCTGTAGAATTGGTTACAACCTCAATCATCCCTGTTTATTTTGGTGAACAGAAGTGATCAAGGCAATGGAATAAGAGTCAAAGAAAATTAAGCCACACATGAGCTGGAATGTTAAATGCTTACAGCTTCTGCCAGGAATCCTGCTGTTGCACCAGAAGTGATCGTCCTATGTACAACCTGTTCTTCAGGTTTGCATATGAGAATGGAAACAGATGAAGCACGATGACCAGATAGTGTTGTACAATTGCACAGTAAATGCCTGCTGTTTTAAGCTAAAGAACTTATACACAATTTGATGCAAGTGATGCTCAAGCTTCAATATTTTTTAAATTAGAAATCCTACTTTTTTGATGATTTCATGGAAGTTTGTGAACATATTAAAAATTTAAAAACTCATCTATAGTATTTATATTACAATGGGTATCACTGTAGTACAAATACACATTAAACTCTGATAAAACTATAATTATACCAGCACTCTGTTGAAGTAGAATTTCTGGATCCTCTAATTACATCTCCAGGCAAAATTTAGGGAAATACTAAAAGAACGTATGCCAACTCACCTGAAGAGAAGAGATTCAACAGTTTACCATAAAAATGCATTAAGGATATACAGATATCAGGATGAAATACAGGAATGAATGTCAGAAATATAAGCACATGCAACTTTTGTAAATCACTCATGTGACTCTGTTTGTTGTAAGGTATGGTATTCAAAAATAAGCCTATGTAAATTAAAATTGGTCTTTTTTATTGCAATGATAGTATTCTTCATCCAGTTGATGAATGTTAATAAAGTATAAAGTAGATTATCAATTTAAGAAGAAACAGAAAGGTGTGTTGTAAAAGTGCATGTAAGAATCTGAAGTGAGTTGCCACCAATGAGTAGTTGGAAAGAGGAAAATCCTGGTTTTCTGCTGAGACAAAAGCAGTGGGAATTTAATTTCACTTTGATGTACAGACACTAGTGTTAGCCTAAGAGGAAAGCTGATGCTGATGACATTGTGTCCCTCAGTCTGGATAATCTGTGGCCCAGACACATTTCTCTCCCTCTTGCTGAGACTTGAAAATTAGAAATCTGCACAGTCAGATCCAGAGCCAAGCTAGAAGGAGACAGAATTTCCCTTCAGTCTTTCCAAGTTCCACCACCACCAAAGGATCAGTGTCTATGACCTGAAATCAGTATGAAGAGAAGTATCAAGTGATCTTCAAGAGATAGAACTATGAGAGAAGCTAGAGGGGAGGGAAGAAAGACTGCAAACATTATGAATCTTGACAACATATTGAGCCGTGAATTGTTTTTCATGTGCCCAATCATTTCAACTATGTTATCTTTTAAATATACACTGTTCAACATATTTATTTATCTAAAAGAGCTCAAAAGAGGGTCAGGAATGTATTCTTCGTCTACAAATATGGAGTTAGCCTAGGTGGCTTGTATATCATGCAACATAAGGAAGAAACACATTATACTTCAGTTTTTGTTTTCTTAATTATTGAGTAAGGGAAGTAAGGCAAAGACAAGGGGCAGAGATCATGATTCTGATAATGGAGGTAGTTTAGAGATGCACAGCCTGTCTTTTAAAACAATAATTTATTTTTATTTTATGTGTATGTTGACATTTTATTTGTGCTGAAATGTGATTTTATTTTTATGTTAATAAAGTTGCCTGGGGATCAGAGCTGAGAGCTCCATTAAGCAAAGTCTGGTAGTGATAGCAGACACCCTTAATCAGATCACATGGAAGGAAGAGTCTCTATGTGTTCAAGGACACAGCCAACCAGTTGACCCAGACCTTTAATCTTAGTACCAACCATAGATATCTGTTGGTGTATATAGACAGGCAGTGACTAGGAAGTCATATGGTTAGGTTTACAACCAATGAGAAGGCAGAACAGAAAGCCAATTAAAAAGACAGGACACAGGAAGAAGGTCTCTCTCTCAGAGGGGAAGGACACCAGCAAGTGATAAGATAAGGTGGTCTTAGCCCTTGGCTACTTTGGGCTTTTAACTCTTTATTTGTTATATTTATGTGTTTCTTATTTAATAAGACCGTTTAGAATTACATCTACATATGTGTGTGTGTATTGTTCTGCCTGTATGTGTGAGGATGTCAGATTTCCTGTAACTAGAGTTACAGACAAATGTGAGCTGCCTTGTAGGTGCTAAGAATTGAACCCATGTCATCTAGAGGAGCAGCCAGAGCTCTGAACTGTTGAGTCATCTCTCCAGCCCTGCACAGCCTTTCTTAAAGAAGAAATTATTGAGATATTTAAAATCAAAGGTAAATTTAAAAGTAACTTGCAAACACACAAAGTTTCAAAGGAAATTCACCTTAAGTATTGAAAGGTCACTGAAGTGATCAAGTGTCTACTCAGAAAGTTGTACAGCAATGAAAAGCTGGCAACTTTCTGAGAAATGGAAATGACATGAGTCTAAACAGAATGGCTTAGATTCTGGATGCTTAATCAAAAAGATACACAGGGACTGTGGTATTCTTTCTCACCCCATCAAAGAAATAAATCTATTTTTATAGAGACCAGCTGATTCAGATTCCTCAATAAGGGAAGTTATAAGCCCGGGAATGATGTTACACACCTAACCAAAATGATTTTTATAAAATTTCCAACATTCAGATAAAAGCAAATAAAAATTCAGTTTTCTGCTTTCATAGCTTAGATATTACAACCACCTTCTTTTTAGAAGGTGACAAATCCTTTCATGATTATAACATCTAATTGTTTAAAGGAGCTGGAAAGAAAATTTTTAGACAGCTTTTCTTTTGGAAAAGGGAAGACAGAGAGGAGAATGGGGGACAGACTTAAGAATTCATAAAGCATTAATGTTGCCATTGAGAATCACAGGCTGAAGAAGAAGACAATAATAGGAACCGAAACAGTCAGCACAGCTCTGTGGAAGAGGTATGGAATTCAGGTTGAGAGCAGGAAGGCTGAGCTCCCCAATGAGAGCACTGATAAAGTCAGGGGTAGATCGATAAGAGGCCTGAGAGTTGGGAAACAGCTGGTGATTTGATTTAAGAGGAAAGTTAACTTAGAGAGTTTGGGCTATCCATACAACATTGTCACTGTAATGCGGTTTGGGGGAAGGTGCATGACCCTGTGACGAAGATGGACCCTTAAAATGTGAAAGTTTCTCAGGATAAAACTGCAGGTTCTTGATGAATGATCACCACAAGCTGCAAGAAGGGCAAACTGAGGACTGAATTGTGGGTGTTATAGTTTAGGAGGCCCTGGAAGTAGGACTTGCCTGAGAACTAAGCTTATGTGCAAACAGAATGTGATCTGTTGTTTACAAATAACACAAAAGAAAATAGACGAACGACAGAAATAATATGGGAGGTCATGATGAAAGAATTGACAAGTTTGCCCAATTTATGAGTGTTCTCTGCTGCTCATCCTCTGTTGTATGACAGCAGAACTTCTGAACTGAGTCCTCCTCTTGGATTGTGTGTGTCAATTAATTTCTGCTGCAGCTACTTGTTATCCTAACTTCCACAGGAATACTCATAGTGCATGGGTGTTCATGTTAAGGAATCAATCGCTTGTCTTCATGTCATAAATTAATGCTGTCTGAACAGCACCTTTTCACACACTGAAAAGGAATAATACTAGTTAAACACACATGCACGCTGTTGTCCTCACTGTGTCCTTTGATGGCTGTGGCTGATGTGTGACAGCAGGTGCTTCAGAAAGAAATGCTGTTGGAATTTGTAAAGGCTGGCCATCAGCAGTGCTGTTCTTTCTGCTTAGAGAAACACCATAGTTGCCTTTGATGTCGGACTGTCGGGAAGTGTTTTTGCAGAATCCCTCAAACAAAGTGGCACAACATGAATGATCAAAACAGAGACATGATGGGAGAATCTGAGAACACCACCCCTGACAACATAGGACAGGTGATTTGCATTTTCCTTTGTGTTACCTTTGCCCCTCATTCTTAAATTTGTAAGCAATTTAGTGGCCTTAATAGCTCCTAAATTTATGTATTACAGTCTCAAATGGTCTTTGAATGACCTGTCTTGGACTATACTGGTTATGTGTCAAATTCTCTGCCTTTAATCATATCCACTTGTTACAGGTGGCACTAGAGATAGTCGCATGGTCCTGAAGCTGTGTTAGACTCTATAAATCAAAGGGTGTCTGTCAGTATTGTAAAGAAACATCCCGGATTCAGTAAGAGTGCATTTGACAGATGGCCATCTAAACCTGTGGTTGTTATTTAGAAAATGAATTCCTAGAACTGTGTTGTAAATAGCTTACCTTTCTTTAGGCCACTATGACTACAAATGTCTCACTGCTGTTGCTTGGCCCTTCAAACAACCACTGAGAAAGCTAGGGCAATTCCAGACTCCTTTCACAAGAAACCGAGGATCAGTGAGGCTAAGGCTCATGTTCCATGCTCAGCATGAAACTGGGGTGATACTATAATTATGATCCCTCAACATTGTTTAAGGACTATTGTCTTCACATTGGTATCTCCATGTGATTGATATCATCAATTTTTTAAATTTTTTTACAGGAGGGGGAGAAGAAGCAAATGTGTGTTTTCCTATTCTCATAGCACACCCTCCTTCATTCTTCTATCTTCCTGTTTGACCTAGCCCACTTCCCTCAACTCCATGCCCTCACTGGATGGTGAGCTCTCTAGTGCATTAGAGGTATAGAGTACATACTCCTGCATACAATCGAGATCAACTGATCTAAAAACAATTGGATTCATTAAATGCTTTCACTCATAAAAAGCAGTTAAAGACTACAAATCTAAAGGTACAATCTAGCTAATATTAATTTTCTAATATCAATTCCCCCTACTCCTTCCAATCCTACTTCCTATCCGTAGCCAATAATACCTGTAGGAAATTTTAAAAACATATGTTTCTGGCCACCACATGAACATAGCCAATCCTTTTTGTGAGTGGTAATTTGTCTATTTAGTAATCTATTAATCTGAGTGTTGAAGGCAGGGTAGGTGAAGCTTAGATTCATTGGGAAGATTAGTTCAGGGAGAGAAAATGTCTTTAACTTTAATATATCCTCTCAAGGTTTATCACCTCTAAAACTTTTGAGTGAACTAATTCACAAATAAAGTAATGCAGCTAAGGTTTACAGCACCCAGTGGTACTGAAGATTCCAAACCCACCTGATTGCAGTCTTCTTTCCTCCATTATGGAACATTGAGCTTGTTAAAATTATAAAAGTTCCTACAGATCTTTGAATTTAGGTGAATGTGTGTGTGTGTGTGTGTATGTGTGTGTGTGTGTGTGTGTGTGTGTGTATGCGTGTGTGTGTGCACGTGTGTGTGTGTGTGTGCACGCACGCGCGCGCGCGTGTGTGTGTGTGTGTGTGTGTGTGTGTGTGTGTGTGTGAAATGAAAGTTTTCATTATTAGGCTTAGGAATTGTGGTGATTAAATATGATTGTCAACTTGATTTGATCTAGAATCAACAAAGAGACATACATTTGATGGGTATGTAAAGGTATTTACTTTTTGTAAAGATAAAATCTCCCCCAGACTAGGAGGTGCCTGCCATTGGAGATCTAGATATCAGGAGGTCTGAGGGAAATGCTGTTGCTTTTTTCCTGTCCTAATTCCCACATGCTAAATGCTGCTATTTAATCACCATTTCTTAGAGTCAACTTGAGATTCATGAGTTATTTAACTACCTAGGCTGAACAACTACCTCTCTAGCTACAGGGGATCCAGCACTTCTATGTGCAATTCATCCTTTCTTATATATATGTATTTGTATATAGGAATTTAGGATATATATTCATTCTCTCACTATGATATGTTCCTCTGGAGAACTATGATTAATAGGGAACCTAAAAATAGAGTGACCCCAGTATAACCAGTTAAGAATAATTTATAAGTTCTCATATTGATGATCTCACTAACACCAAACACTATCATATTGGCCCTGTCCAGATGATATAGTTATGGAATTATTTTTGTGAGTGTGTGTATTTGTTTATGTGTGTTTGTGCACTTTTGTATGTGCAGAGAAAAAAAACTATGCTTAATGAATTTGTTAAGACTATTCTTCTATTCTCTTATTATCTATCTATCTATCATATATATATATATATATATATATATATATATATATATATATATGTATGTGTGTGTGTGTGTCTTTATAGATATATATCTGTCTTCAAATTTCTTATATATATTATAATAGATAACTAACTTTAAAGAGATGATAAGCTATCAAATATAGCTTATGTAAATATAGTAATTATCTTATTTGAGTGCCTAATTTATCATTAAAGCTTTTAAGCACATAGTGGGTATATTAGACAATCAGTTTATTAAAGCACATGAAATCAACATTATATCACAACAACAATATATTGCTGTCTAACATATGACTGAGATGCCAGGACATTCTCAATCTCACAACTAAATCTGGACGTTTTTCTGGCTGACAAATAATGACAAGGACAGGAGTTGAAATAAGTGATGCCCTTTCTTTTCTCTCTGTCTGAACTTGTTTTCAGAACATTCCTACTAGAATAATATTTCTGTCTTCCTCTTTCATGAACTTCCAGTGAACCTCTCAAACTCATTTCAAATGTCATTTCCCCTGGGTAAGTATATTTTGATTGTTCTAGACAAAGTTAATTATCCTCTTAGTACTTATGTTCACCAGCTAATCGTGTCTCCAAACATACTTACAACAGCCACTTTCTTGCTGTATGCTAAGGAGAAAATTTACATACCACTTATCTTTTTCTACTTTTTTCCTTACATAGCTATACTCAAACCAGGCTTATTGAATAAATATAAGGGAGGTGAGTGGAAGAATTATTTCCATTTTAAAGTATGAATTATGCATTAGACAACTTGTAAAACAGCAAAAAGAAACTGATTTATCTATCAACAATTGGTGAAATTATTGTACTTTAGAACCCTTTGGTTTAGGGTTTCTGAACACTAACATTTGAAAATGTTCTTATTGTAGATCCATTCTAATGTTAATCTCCAAGTTACTCCTTTAATCCCATAAATAGCATGGGATGTATTTCATTCACACTGTTTTGTCTTTCTTGCACTTTCTATCTCCTCAGTCTGTAGGAAGGAGGTGGCACCTTCACTCTCTGTCATACTCATAACCATTCCTTAAGTTAGAGTTATAATTACCCATAGAAAATATTTTCTCTTTCTTCTTTATGATATCATTTTTGAATAATTGAAGATATACAGTGTTATACATTTTTTGAATGATCAAGAGTTGTCAGGAAAAAGAAATTGATACTCCAGTTATACCCCCTTTTATGGGTAAATGTTTCTTATCTTCCTCATATTTACCTGGGTGTCTGTTTGCAGTGTACTTTCCAATAAACTGCTGAAAAGTAGAAACTTAAATGTAATGAATATGCCTAGTTAATTTCATATAGAAGCATGCTAAGGATTTGTTTCTATAGTTTTATGGTCTTAAATTTTCAAAATGATTTTAGGCTATTGTTCTTAATCTCTGTATTTGATAGTGGTTCCTACATTTAAGAGTTTTATATTTATCATACTCATTTGAAGTAGGCAGTATTGAGGGGCTCCAGTAAGAGTCTACACCACTACATACTAGAAAGTATCATCAGGCAGTGCTTTTGTGTACTGAACTCCTGAAGACGTGAAAGCAGCCAGGCCACAATGGAAAGAAGACTTTGTGCTTCTTGCTTCATAAGCTAATCAGAGATAAAATTTGAGGCTTTTGACAAGTGACCTAGTGTCCTGCTGAAAACAGAAGAAGAAAAAGAAGAAAACGGAGGAGGAGGAGGAGGAGGAGGAGGAGGAGGAGGAGGAGGAGGAGGAGAACAACAACAAGGAGAAGAACAACAACAAGAAGAAGGAGAAGGAGAAGGACAAGAACAAGAACAACAAGAAGAAGAATTCAAATCTCTAGTACTTAAAATTGAATTAGCATTGAAAATGTGGAATTCATACCTGCTGGAAAAAGACAAATTTCCACTTTCTTGTAGGCCCATATGATATATTTTTGCTTACCCTGTACTTATAAGGCTGCTGTTAAATATTTATAAGGTTCTCCAGTCAACTTATGTAAATGTAAAGTGATGTATTTGTAGTTGATGAACAGGTAGAATCATCCTGCAAAATAAAAACAAATTGGATATTCAAGAGAAGATCATAGGAAGCCAACACAGCCACCTGAATCCTATGTGCTCTGTGGAAGCCTCAGATGATATATCCCGAGAGAAGCTTAGTCAGTGCTGTAAGCACTATTGGGCACAGAGAACTAATCTAAAACATATTGGTAACAATGAAAGTTACCAAATCACTACACTGTATGTGGTACACCACTGTTGACCCTGGGCTAGAAGGGATGGGGAATTGACATGGTTGCTAAATGATGATGGTTTCCACTTCAATTATCCAAGAATAGTTAGAATCAAATAACTAAGCTACAAAGTGTTATATAGTCAGTTCTTAAGACTGAAATAACTAGTACTATATCACAATCCACCAGGAAAAAGTATAGTTAGAAGAAGATATATAGTCATGAAGAAACACACACACACACACACACACACACACACACACACACACACACAGAGAGAGAGAGAGCGAGACACACACACACACACACACACACACACACACACACACACAGAGAGAGAGAGAGAGAGAGAGAGAGAGAGAGAGAGAGAGAGAGAGAGAGAGAGAGAGAGAGTTTGGCTTAGCAAGCATGGACATTGTTAGAAGTGAACTAAATACAAAAAACAAAAAAGCTTTTCAGCTCCAGGACAATGAAACATTTGAAAATATTTCTAATTAAGCAAGCTTATGTATATGCACATCTTTTCTCTGGTACTCCCTACAGGCAAATGTTGAAGTGCCAGAGCCAGGAGAGAAGACATAAACCATCCATGAAGCTATCTTCTTTGGACAATGAGAACAGTGGATACAGAAAGTTCCAAGAACTGATGTTCAGGCTTCTTGCGAACACAAGAGATTTTTCCATAGACCCACCAAATAGCAGTTCTATGAGTGAAGAAACACAAAACAAAAACAAAAACCAACAACTCTGATTTGTATTTCTTAACTTCAAAATAAGTGTCTGAACATGATTCATAGGCTGAACATAAGCGGATACTAAATGTTAAATGAGTCAGCACAATATAATTTTTTGAAGAGTCTTCACAACATCATAAACACATGAGTAAAGCTTTTTGTAGACACCTGTACATATGAACAAACACTGAAGAGGAGGGTATTGATATGAGAAATAGCATGTACACAGTTAAACCACCAGCAGCCAGCAAACATGCAAAGAATAAGCAGAAAAGCTGTTTGTAAAGAATTCCACAAATTATTTTCGTGAAAACATTTTACAACCACATATGTTTTGTTCTTGTGCCTAAAACTGTGTATTGGCTGCATTGAAGGTGATTACTTTTCTTGCAGTTTGCTCAAAGTTTGTAGAATAATGAATAGCAGCATATGACCTAAATCCAGGGCCAAAAGAGGAGAATTATAATTTACAGACAATGTTAGTTTGTCCTTGGATAGAAGACACAGTGAGGTAGTAGTCTTCCAAGAATACAGCAATGGACTCATGTCTGAAATGTGGCTGCAGGTAGGAGGAGTGAAGTCTCACATTATAACCATAAGGGGCAAAATGTACAAGGCATTTAACAAATTAGTAGTGTTTGTTTGGCCCATTACATGTTCTTATTAGTACCATATGGGCACAGTATGTGTTCACAATTTAAATGATGAGAAAAATGTGATATAATATACATATAAAACTAAATGAAAATAAGAATAACCCTCAAAGATGTCACATTGATATGAAAATTTTTAGTTCTCACTGCCTGTATTTCTTCTCTTAGGATTCACTGTACACTCTTATATTGCCCAATAAGTATCCATTTGTTTACTTAAATGTAGGGCTTTGATCCCCACTCTGTATCAGTGACCATGTGCAATATTACATGAATTCCACGTGTTTATTAAACAGAATCCTGTACTGAAAAAAAGCATGCTCTTTATCTTTATTGTGTTTACATAGAAGTCTGTATTGAATTTGATATTAAAAGAAAGAAATGATAAGGATTTATAAACTTTAAAAAATTGCTTCTAGACTTAATAAACACATGAATATATATTAATTTTTGAAAACAAAAATAATTCTTACATAGCATGATATTTCCTCAGTAAAATGAATTATCTACTAGCAAGTGCAAAGTCAAAGCCAACTGACTGCGATATTCTTGTCTTTTGTGTGACTATTTTCCTTAAATGGAATAAAAACAAGACTTTAACATTTTTGGATTTACTATTTACTGCATGTCTATATGTGAGTATGAATATGTAGTTGCACATGTGGAATTAAGGAGATTACTTGTGGGAGTCGGTTCTTGTCTTCCACCCTGTGGGCTGCAGTGCCCAAACCCAGGTTATAGGCTGGTTCACAAGTGCTTTTACCCACCAAGCCTTTCCACTGCTCTCTAAGATATAATTAATTGTTCATTATTCTCTGATAGAAAATTTCCATGATGTTTATCTTACAAGGGACACAGCCAAGGTTAATGGTCTTTTATAAAGTCCTCCTCTCTAATTACTAGTATTGCTTAATATGTTTAAGAAACATCCCTAATATTTTAAGCTACAATGGTTTACAGCATATATTGAAAACAAATTTAATTCAATGAAAATTATATGATTAAAAATGAATACCTTTGTCAGGTAGATGATGGACAAAGTGTATCATATACCCTAGATTTATATCATGATTAAGTTTTCATGATAAACATTTTCTTAACTCAAAATAGTTGAAATGCCAAAATAAAATTAAATGTGTGTATACACTGAACTTCTACTACTTACTAAGTTACAATTTTACTTGTTATTTTGAATGTTATATTAAATGTACACAATTTGATACTTTATTTCCTGTCTGAATAAAATGACTGGCCGAGTTATATTGGTAACACTGTAGTGTTGAGAACGCATGAGGATAATAGGCATACTTATCTAGTTCTCTATGGTGAGAGGAATATTTGATATATTCTATTGCAAAGTAAGGAGCTTCTCACATGGTCTTTTGCAGAAACCTTTGTCAGCTTGTATTTGAATACTAATATCGATAAGTCAAAATTCATTTTCCTCCATGAGTATTTCTGTTATGGTTTGTACTGAAGTTTATATGAGGAGTAGAAATTAGTTGAAAACAACTTAAATATCAATAATACTAAATAAAGCCTGAATTGATGTAGTTAGTAAATATTTAGTAGAACACCAACATTTTAATCTTATATTTGGATAATGTTGTTTTTATGCATATAGATTTTTAAAAATTGGCATATGAAAATGGGAGTGGATAGTTAAGCAATGACTACTGGGAAGTTGGAGAGCCTAAGAAAATGGCTGCTGCTTAGTCACCCAAACTGGATTTTCTATTGACCTATGATGAATCCAATAGGAGCACTGGTGTTCACTTAACCTTGGAAAACTTAGGATGCTGGAGTCTAGTGTCTGAAGAAGTTAACAGTAACATCTATAGCAGGGATGGACATACTTGAGGTAAAGACGGGGAGAAAAGTTAACTTTGTTCCCGCACTTCCTTATATATGGACCATTTAAATAAAGAACCACACATGATCAGGGGTGTCCCTTCTCCTCCACTAGGCCTTTCTGGATAAATACAACCAAAGGTGTATCTTCCAGTTCCTTTTAGGTTCTAGCAAGTTGAAAATCAAGATGACACTACTCACAAAACTATCCCAACATTCATGAAACTTACCAAAAGTTTTCATATTTAAATGTATCCAAACATATGGATTCTGACTCTCCTCCCTAAAACCCAAGCAAACTGAAATATTTTCAAATAATAAAATGGTTCATCAATTAGAGTTATAGCAAAATAAGAGGAAGAAGTTCCATTGTCTATCCAGAAGCTTCTGTCTATGTTATATAATAAAAGAAGAACAAGAAGAGCACACAGCAACCACAAATGTGTACATGTGTGACTATTTCTCCGAGCTATAGGAAATGAGTGGCAGATTGAGTGCATTAATTACACTAATTCATTACAAAGCAATATGCAGTTCATTATTATGTAAATTATTATGTTGAGCTCACATGATCTGTTCCCGACTTTTCTCTTTTCACTATTATGAAGGTCCTTGAGGCAAAAGTATATGTCTCCACAGTTTGTCCCAGCACAAGCCTGGGACAATCGTGTCTTTGGGATACTTTGCTCAGCCTTGACACAGGGGGAAGGGCTTGGTCCTGCCTCTATTTAACATGCCAGACTTTGTTGACTCCCCAGGACAGGCCTTACCTCTCTGAGGAGTGGATGGGGGGGTGGGGTTGGTGGAGGTGGGGGTCAGGAGAAGAGGAGGGAGGGGGAACTGGGATTGCTATGTAAAATGCAGGAAAAAAAACCTATTTTTTAAAATAAATAAATTAAAAAAGAAAACAGAGTAATGGTCACTACTTTGGTGTGATTATGTATGAGAAAAATTGTAAAAATGTTTCATTTTAAATGAGACTTTTGGAAACCCAGATCAATCAGCCTCAATGTTTATCTCCTCTCTCCCTGCCTGCCTACTCTGATTCCTGCAAAACACACACACACACACACACACACACACACACACACACACACACACACAAAGAGGTAGTGGGCAATAAAACTCCAAACCAAAGAAAACACATTTTTCCCAAAGGGATTTACACCATTTTTCCCCATGAAAGATTTGATGTTGTTAATATAGACCACTGATTCCCCCAAGAAAAGCAGATTACTCTTTATCCACAAACTAATAGCGAATAGTGACTTCCAACACTAGGGGGTGCTAGAATGTCCTGGATAACTAAAATATAGCAATATATGAAATCTACCCTTGGGAACACTGAATCAATTGTTCAGAGTGATGCCTGAAAAAAATCAATATTCTTTGTTTTGCAGGTAATTTCAAAGTCCAGCCAAGGTTTGGAATCACAGCAAAACATCTATTCAGAGGAATTTTCCTCTTTTTCTCCTGTGAACTTCCTTTCACATTTGTCTGTGCAGTGCCTCTGCCCACAGAGAAGCCAGTGACTACTTTATTTGGTCCAGGGGCTGTGCTTCTGAAGTTCAAGCAAGTAAACCTGAGTCCCTCTAGATATGGCAAATCTCTGACAATACCACCAACCCATGGGTTGCTCTTTTGAGGGCTTAACAACATAATCATGCAGCTTCCAGAAAAACAAGTTCACAGGACTGTGTGAATACAGTGTTTCCTGTTGAATTTAAGGAACTGAGGATTTACCACAGTGCTTCTCAACTTATGGGTCATGACCCTTTCAAGAGTCAAACAACCTTTTCATAGGCATTGCCTGAGACCATCTGAGAAAATGTATGTTTACACTGCAATTTATAAAGGTAGAAAAATGAGAGTTAGGAAGTAGCAACGAAAGTAACTTTATGGTTGAGGGCCACCATAGCATGTGGAACCATATTGAATGGTCCTGGCATTAGGAAGGTTGAGAACCACTGATTTGGCTAAAGAACTGAATAAGGTGTTTGGGAGCAGAGGTCTCTGTGAGAAGCTGAGGAATTAGAGAGCTGAGCATCACTTTTTCTCACTCAATCTCAAAACCCTGGTCATTAGCTGCTTCATACCTAGCCCTAAGTTTTCATGATCTGCAGAATGGTAGATTCACATGTATCAGACACTTATCTACAGCAGATACCTGACTAATTTTCAAACAAAATTTCAAACAACATGAAGTTAAATTCTGGCCCATGCAACCAACAATTTAATTAAGGCCTGGTGTTTTTTTTTCATTTTTTTTATTAAGAAATTTTCTACTCACCCTACATACCACCCACAGATCCCACCTTCTCTCTCTTCCCACCCCCCATCTCTCCCTCCCAAGCCACTCCCCATCCCCACATCTTCCAAATCAAGATGTCCCATGGGGAATCAGCAGAGCCCTAGCCCCTCCCTGCTGCACCAAGGCTGCACAAGGTGCCTCACTTGCCCATGCACCAGGGATGGATCCAGATCCCCGCACCCAGATGTCCCCCAAGGAGTTCAGGCTAAACAATTGTCTCCCGTATCAAGAGTGCCTAGTCCAGTCCCATAGAGGCTCCACAGCCACTAGTCCACTGTTCATGGGTCTCCACCAGTGTGGCTGATCATCTCTTCAGGTCTTCCCATCATGATCTCAACTTCCCCGCCCACAGAATTCCTCCTCTCTCCCATCAACTGAAGCTTAGCCTGGCAACATGGATCCCTGCATCTGACTCCATCAGTCACTGGATAAAGGCTCTATGATGAGAGGTTATTCACTAGACTGGTCACCAGTGTAGACCAGTCCAGGCACCCCCTTGATCAACACTAGCAATCCAAGGTCGGGTCATCCCTGTGGATTCACGAGGGCTTCCCTGGCACCCTGCCTCTTCCCACTTCCATGATGTCTTCATCTATCACAGTATCTCCTTCCCTGCTCTCCCACTCCATGCCAGCTCCAGCTCGACCCTCCCATTTCCCTATATTCTCACCCCCCAATTCTTTGCCCTCTGCCACCCCCTCCACCCCCAGAAGATCCCATCCACTTCTTCGCTGGGCATCCCTGTGTCCCTCCAGGGGCTGCAGTCTGGCCATCCCTTGCCCTACATCTAGTATCCCCTTATGAGTACATACTATGTTTGGTATTTAATAAGCCCCCTTGAATTATCTTTCTTTATTTAGACATTCACAAAAAGGGAATAATTTATGTTGTCCAAGTGAATTCATGACATATGATTTAAAAAAGAACTCATGATAACAAGTAAATTATTTACAGTAATTAGACTAACTAAAATTAGAGGATAATATTACAAAAGACTCAATAAAACAGGGGAAAAAAAACAAGACATGATCCAAAAAAAATTTGAAAATTCTGGAAGAAAAAAGAAAATGGAATAAATCTGCTTCAGCTAAAATACTCACCTTTCTAGGTACTCTATGACAATAGTTAAAGTGATCATAAAGAGGCATAATAAATATTTTACTTAATTTTTCATTTTTAGGAATATATGTTTATAGACAAATATAAAAATGAATGATTTATATAAATTGTGAACAATCATATGAAGTGTGAGAAGCAATTAGGAAAAGTGAAATGTATGGATAATTAAGAAGTAATTAAAATATTTTATTTATTGAGGACAAAAAGAACCCACTAATAAAACTTTCAGAAGTAAGCAATTCATGTAAGACAGAACAAAATACTTTCTTAAAGATGTCTGTTTTGTGTGCTTAGATGCTACTAGGAAAACATTAGCAATAAAATGTTCAACTGAATTATTGTAACAGTTTTCAGAACACGATTATATTTTATGTGATTTTAGTAGCTAAAAACTCGTTCAGTAGTAGACAACTTGCCTAACATGTGGAAAACCTTGGGTTCTGTCCACAGAAATAGAAAAATATGAAAATTTGATTATGTTAATTGTATGCAGAAATTGCTTTGGAAACCAATGAATCACCATTAGGTGCTTTTAAAATGTCAATTTAATATTTCTCTGTGGTGTGATTATTCATTTTAATGTATTTTTAATTTTAATTTCTGTAATTGTAGCACTGGGTTCATTTTCAACCTCTTCAATAGGATCTATAAAGCTTCAAAATATATTTGTTTGTTCTCTTTCTTATAAACAAACACATGGGAAATACAACTATAGCCATTTTGGAAACAGACTGTGGCAGGGCACATTATTCAATAAATATACATAGACTGACCACACAAAAAGTCAGTGAACAAATTTGTGTCTTCTCTTTATAGGTATATGTCTGTTGTTGCTTAAATTCCATATATGACATTTTATGCTCTTTAATTTGAAATAGGCTTGCCCATTAGTAAGATTCATAAAGTAGATGATGATATTTATATCCCTATTTCAATTGAATTTTATTCCTAAATAGTTCCATGCATATTAACTCACTAAAATTAACTAAAGTACTGTGAATTCACAAGTGATGTGTTCCATACAGATAAACAATACATGTAAACATGTATTTAAGCACCAATCAGTGGGTTTTTCTGTTATGGTTTTCAAGTTAAGATTTATTTGCCATTTTTAACATTTTAGTCATTTTAAATTTTTTTATAATAATCATAACATTTCCCTTTTTCTTTTGAAAGCCCCCATCTAGCCCTCACTTCTCTCCTTCAAATTCCTGGCCTGTTTTTTCATTAATTGATAGTGGCTATGAAACTGACCTAGTAATGCTGGAGAATAATTCTCAAAAAAGAGTATTCTTTATAGCACGACTTAGTTCACTTTAGTGTTTATAATAAATATATAAATAAAAACACTATAAAGGAACATAATATTAAAGTATCAAATAAAATATCAGGCACAGTTTCACTCTTTTTTTTTAGTACTTATTTAATGTATTACACTAGAATTTTTAGTATAAATCTTAACATTAAATAAATAAATACTGTTATAGGCGATCATGAAATAGAATAAAAAGGAATGGTCCCAGAATGACCAAACCATAATTCTCCTCTCCCTGTGAAAATATAAGATGTTAGTTCTATGAAAGAATAAAAGAACTCCACTTCAGGAGTATAATTCTTTGAAATTAGAAATAAGAAAGGACAGAGTAAAGAAATACCAATTTTCTGTTCAATGCTTATTCTTCTGTTAGGCAAAGAAAATTGTTTTAGACATTTACATAATGCAGATATTATGGTTATAATAAATATGCAACTATTCATGAAAATTGGTTGACAAGTTTATGTTACATGTTTTTAAACACAAAAATAAATTATCATTTTAGCTTATCTCAATAGGAGTCTGATTAAACAACCTTTAAAAGATATATTGTAAATGTAGATGATCACTTAGAACTTTAAAAGGTGACTCCAGGATCACTCATGTATTATGCATGGTCTATAACTGACATGATATACTTATTGGCACAATAGTGGCACTAGTTTTATTGGAGTTACAACTGCTTTCTGATTGTATGTAAGGCATATTCCTTACATGTATGCCAATTCTAGTACTGTTAAAGAATCCAAAGAATGTACAGCTAGATAGGTCATAGTCCTTGGAAGAGAATCCAGCACCACTACTCTGCTAAGATGACATATGATATATGTTTTTGATATAGGTGATACATAAATATGGATATATATGATAAAGATATATTTTAGAGATACACATCAACTCTCATCAGAGAACCTTCTGAAAATACATACTCATAAACTCAGAGACACTCAATTGGTCAGTTTATAAAAAATAAAAGACTGCGGAGCCATAAATGGGAAATAAATTCCACACTCCTTCTACAAAGGCTCATGGATCTTCATCTAAAAAGGGACAAAAAGACAACTAAATGATGGATAGCAAAGAAAAGCAATGTCTTTTTCAGACACAACACAGCAGTTAACACATGAACTTTCAGCAATTATGACAACATGCACAGGGCCTGTGGAATCTCAAGCTAGATGAAATCCCAGCTTGGAGACAGAAAACAGGCACAAAATGCCATCACTGACAGAAGAACTTGGGGTATTTTGTAGCTGCTCAGTCAGTTTTGTTTAATGATGTAATTCCTGGTGATAATGCAAAAGTATTTATGTAGAAAATACTTGCCACCACCTCCTAAACATGGCTTTTATTCAATGATTCTATCACATAGTATTATTGTATTAGAAATAGACGAACTAGCAAGTTCTTTTTGCTGTGTTTTGCTAATTTTCTTTGATCTCTCGTGAATCTCCATAATCATTATTATGCACTAAGAAATAAGCAAATGGAACTGTCCAAGTCCAGCACTGGCATGTAGTTTTCTTTCTTTCTTTGGTTTTGTTTATTGTTGCTTCTTCCTCTTCTTCCTCTTCTCCTCTTCCACCACTTCCTTCTCTTTCTTCTTCAGCTCCTCCTCCTCCTCCTCCTCCTCCTCCTCCTCCTCCTCCTCCTCCTCCTCTTCCTCCTCCTCCTTCTCCTCCTTCTATTGTGGACTCAGACCCAAATCCTTGTATTTGCTATAAGGAAATAAGCAAGCACTGGACCCCTGAGCTTCATCTGAATCCCAAACCTAAAGCTATTTAATGTTGATAACATATTTATTGGGTTTAAGTATGTTGGAGACTATTCTGTGTTTCTATTTTCAAGAAAGCACATAAATTTCTTTCAATAAATAGATAGTATAAGTAGAGATAACTTCCTGATTAGGGATGGAAGATCCAGTCTACTTCCCCATCTAAGCAATAGGACTCCCTCTGGTGTGAACTAGTGCAGGTCCTCTGCATGCTGTCAAAGTCTGTCTGAAATCATGTGTGTGTCAATACTGTTGTGTCTGGAACAGCCTATTTCCTTTCTATTTTCCTCCCCTCTGGCTCTTACAATCTAGCTGCCTCCTCTTCTGCATAATTCTCCAAGCCTTGAGAGAAGGGATTTGGTGACCATATCCTATATAGGACTAAATGTATCTCGCTCTGCACATTTCCAATTTTGGTTCTCTGTGTTAGTTCCAATCTACTTCAGGAAGAAGTTTCTCTTAAGATAGTTGAGTGAGACACAGAACTATATTACCAGGCATACAAAACTCACTTAAAAGCAGGTCCCATACTCAGCTTTAGATGACCAACACAAAAAGAACTCGGAGGTAGCTTTTGGAAGTTTTTGTTAGTTTCATAGTGCTTTGTTTGGGTATTTTAGATGTTGTTGTTGTTTTGTTAACTAGCTAGTCTTTTGCTTGTGTATGATGGTTTTCAACACTGCTTGTTGAAACTTTGTTTCTTCTTGTTTGTTATTTGTTCACTTTAATTTATTCTTCTTTTGTATTTGCCTGTTGTTTTCTTAGGAGAGAAAGAAGGCTTGGAGTTGAAAAAGTGGAGAGAAGGGGAAGATCTGGGAGGAAATGAGGGAGGGGAAACCATGATCAAAATATATTATAAGAAAATTCAGCTATACCATATAGCACTCCTTGATATATTCCCCACAAGGGTGGTTCATCCTACCACAAGGACACTTGCTCAAAGGACACTACTCTTTTCTAATAAGAGATATAAAGAAATGGATCAGGATAGAAGGGTAGTTGGGGAGGGACTGGGAGAGGAAAGTTGCAGCTGAAGTTTTCCTATGTCCTGCCTGCCTGCAGTCGGGACAAATTTCTCCCACTAGCGTGCCTCCAAGCAAACACACAGAGGCTTCTATTAATTCAACTGCTTGGCCATTAGCTCATGCCTACCACTGACTATCTCTTACATGTAAAATATCCCATAATTTTTATTTATGTTTAGCCACGTGGCTTGGTACCTTTTCTCAGGTCTGCCTTCACATTTTGCTTCTCCTGGCAGCATCTCCTGACTCAGCCTTCCTGTTCCCAGAATTCTCCTCTCTCTTTGTCCCACCTATACTTCTAGCCTGGCTACTGGCCAATCAGCACTCCATTTATTAACCAATCATAGCATACAGAGAGATTTCCACAGCAGAAAGTGAAATTAGTATATATTGTATGAAAAAATAATCTATTTTCAATAAAAGGGAAAAAGAAAAGAAGAATTCACACGCATTTTTAAAAATCAAGAAAAAGGAGGCCATCAATTTGAGAGTTAAGGAAGGACATGGGGTAGGTTGGGGAATGGCATGGAAAAGTTGGGGAGGAAAGATAACTAGAAAATTGTTACAGTTAGATTTTAATTAGAATTAAGTTTTACAAAGGAAAAAATGGTCTTTATTTTGGATTTTAAAAGACATTTTAAATGTATGTTTATGCTTCTTTTGGGGGGTGCAGAGGAAGAGTTTATTTGGCTTACATTTTCATATCACTACATTATTAAAGGAAGTCAGGACAGGAAATCAAGCAAGTCAGGAACCTGGAGGCAGGAGCTGATGCAGAGGCCATGGCTTGCTGTCCAGGGCTTGCTAAGGCTACTTTCTAATAGAACCCAGCACCACTAGCCCAGGGAAGGTGCCACGCACAGTGGACTGGGCTCTTCCCATGTATCAACTTCTAAGAAAGTGCTCTCCTGGCTTGCATTTAGCCTGATTTTATGGACATATTTTCTCACTTGAGGCTCCCTCCTCTCTGATGACTCTAGCTTGTGTCAAGTTGACATTGAACTAACCAGTACACCTTATATGCATAAAAACGGAAAAAGAAAAACAGAATTTTGTTACAAGGCAAATGTTAACATCTTGCTAACTAGAAAAAAAAAGTACATGCTATTTTAAACAACGTAAAATTCAATAGCCAAATATGACATTACCTGTTATTTTAAGTGAAAAATATTCAGCCATGAATTTGATTTCTTCTCTCTCATTGCTGGGAAGTTACAGGTCAACTTAAGACTAAACATGATAGAAGAAGGGTATCAACACCCCACCCTCTCTATTCTATATTCTTCCTGCCTTAAAACTAAATGGACCTGGGCCCACCCACAACTATTCTCCTCTTATCCCCATGTACCTCTCCTGCAAAAAATGTCAACAAAAGCAATCAACAATTATGACTAAATCTTACAGATATTTCATCTTCTCTTTACCTTCTCTACTCTGCCATGGTGTTTAGCTTTGTTCTCGAATGCTAGACTTCTGATCATGTTAACAAAGCAGACATTTGAAACAGGAGCCTTGTTACCATAATCAGAAGATTGTTTTAGTTTTCATACACCTATATACGTCTTATACTATAGCTAATCTTTCTACCCACAGTTTGAATTTCACTGAAATGTATAAAACGCCCAATACTAGCATTGTTTGGGAAATGCAAATGACAGTGAATCTGGTGGCCCCTTCTATTCTTCTTTTTCTTTTAGTTTTTTTTTTTTGTTTGTTTAGTTTTTTGTTTGTTTGTTTGTTTTTCCTGGTTTAATTTATATTGTTTATTCATTACATTAAACTCCATTCAAGGGAACATAGTTTATTTCTTTGTTCAAAATGTTATGAAGGCAGAATTATATTATTTTTTAAAATTAGGGCATTACAGGGAAAGACATACATGCTTAAATGTGATTTTGAGTGTATGCTGTAAAATCATATTTGATAATTATTTAAACTTGAGATTAATTCTGTTTTTAATATCTATAGCTCCATGACATTTTGAATTCTTGATGTTTGACTATTTTCATAGTTATTTTTTGATTGCAAGGACCATTATTGAATTTCACTTGAGGGTCCATTCAATGAATAATATGGAGGAGCTGGGAGCTTTAATATTGAGATATAACCCATTTTTGTTTATATTTTATCTTATCAGTCCCTATTCTTCTCTCTATAATGTTCTTCTTACAGCTTGAATATAATCTCCTGTTGTTTTAACATTTTCTAATTAGAACTTAAATCAATAATAATTTTAATAATAATAGCTATTATTATTATTTTACTTTTGAAGTGCATATAACATTATTAATTTATTTGCTAGTTGGTTGCATTCTCCAAGAGTTTTATTGACCTTTCATTGTCATGTCATGCATTTTAAGATTTGCCTAATAGGCATTGTTATTTCTTCAATGACATTTCATTTATTTCTGAGTTTATCCATGAGTTTTGAAGTAAGTTCATTATCTTTATACATTTGTTGTTGGATTCTCACTCAATTTCATTATCACCAGTAACTATAAAATGATATTATTGCAAATGATGTTTTGATGCCACATTCCTGGGTCTAGATGAAGTCTGTTATCATAAAAAATCCCACATGTTTTTGAAAATACTAAATTATCTTGCCTGTTAATACTATGTTTATTTGAAGCAATGGAATATGCTAGTAACATATTTCTCTGTGGTTGTTTATATCTCTAAGATGCATCAATATTTTAGTTGTAACTGGTATACATGTTTTGGGGATTGCTCCTCTTATTTTTATTTAGCTAAAATGTGGTATTTTCAGTTTAACTCTTAAAGCAAGATATATTCATTCACTCCACAAATTGCTAGCATCTATTAATTGCCATTTTCCATTGTTGCTAGCATATCAGAGAGTTGAACGTTGATTGACCTGTAGGTGATACATTATTTCACTTGCAATACCATGTCTTTTATTTTTATGGTGTATTGATTTACTATGTTCTGTTTTGGTGGACTTCTGTTTATTGATTTTTGATCACCATTTATTGCCCTTCTTGAATCTGAAGTTACTGCTATTCAAATATTCTAACAATCTTCACTTACACTTTGAAATTTTTGTTTATTTATTTATTTATTTTTATTATATTTGTGTTTTAATTTTACACATCAGCCATGGGTTCCCCTGTCCTCCCCCTCCCACCCCTGCCCCCACCTTCCCCCCATCACCTCCCCTCCATTCCCATCTCCTCTAGGGCCAAGACTCTCCTGGGGATTCATTTAAACCTGGTGGATTCAGTACAGGCAGGTCCAGTGCCCTCCTTCCAGGCTGAGCAAAGTGTCCCTGTGTAAGCCCAAGGTTCCAAACAGCCAGCTCATGCACTAAGGACAGGTCCCAGTCCCACAGCCTGGGAGCCTCCCAAACAGTTCAAGCTATTCAATTGTCTCACTTATCCAAAGGGCCTGATCCAGCTGGGGGCTCCACAGCCTTTGGTTCATAATTCATGTGCTTCCATTCTTTTGGCTATTTGTCCCTGTGCTTTTTCCAATCTTGGTCTCAACAATTCACACTCTTACATTCCCTGCTCTTTCTGGACAACTGGACTTCTGGAGCTCCAGCTGGGGCCTGGTTGAGGATCTCTGCATCTACTTCCATCAGTTATTGGGTGAGAGTTCCAGCATGAACATTAGTGTGTTTGGCCATCTGATCACCAGACTAGGTCAGATCAGGCTTTCTCTCGACCATTGCCAGCAGTCTACAGAGGATGTATCATTGTGGATTTCTGGGGACCTCTCTAGCACTCTGCCTATTCCTGATCTCATGTTGTCGTCATTTATCATGGTTTGTTATTCCTTGTTTTGCCTTTCTGTTCTTGATCCAGCTGGGATCTCCTGCTCCCCTAAGCTTTCTTTCCCTCAAACTTTGTCCTTTATTACTCCCACTGTCGTCCAGGTTGACAGAGAAATGGATGAGATCTACATGAACACTTTGAAATTTTTTTATGCTTCATTTTGTATACAATTTCTTAACTCTTAATGAATGATTGTTTCTATTTTTATGTCCATTCTTTTTCTTAAATATTCACTTAAAACAAACTTGTCTAGTTAACTGCACTATATTTGAAGCAATTTTAATAGTCTGCTTATGTTTAATACACTACTTTTTATGCTTCTCTGTGTCATGTGAAATATTAACACACCATTTATTATGATTAATATACCCATACACAATCCTTGGAATGCTAGTGTTTATTATTTGCACTAATTAGCCTAATTTGATTGTTTGTGTGCCTTCCAGGGTTTAGTTAGTTCATTTCTTCTCAACAGAATTTTGTTATGAAGTCCAGAAATCAGTGAGACCTATTTTTGGAATAGCTGATTTTCTCCTATGCACAAGAATTATGGTCAAATACTCTTTCTAAATAATACCTGTTTATATAATGTCTTTTCAAAAATCTTCCCAATGTAAGTCACATATGTATACTGACATCTGCAAGACAAGGCAGAAAGTCATAGCCCAAGAAAATTAGTTTAATATGTGGGGCCATATTAATCTATTGTACTCATGCACCTCAATTAAAATTTATCTTGACTGTGTATTTATTTTTAATACTACCTCTCATTTTATATCAGCGTGACCATTCATTTTGTCTGACTATTTGTTTGTTGTGTTTTTGTTTGTCTTTTCTTTTCCTGGAGGCTGATCACGGACCCATAAGCATTATAGGAAGATGTATGGTTGATCCCATAAGAGGAACGTGTAGGTTATTCATCACACTTACTTGTTATCTGATAATAAATTACATCTCATCTTTAATTACTTAATACTAGTGAAGAGATTCATTTTTTTTGTATATTTTCTAAATACATATCTGAACTGCATAAATGTCTTTCTATGATGGCTTTTAAAATAATTCTTACTTTTATGCTATTTCTTGTCTTTTACCTTCAAATTATTATTTCACTATGAGTGGGCCTTTTTTCTTTTTCTTTCTTTTCTTTTCTTCTTCTTTTTTTTTTTTTTTTTTTTTGAGTGAGAATCGTTGAGACCATAATTGGAAAAAGCACAGGGACAAATAGCCAAACTAGTGGACACATGCACTATGAAACAATCACTAAGGAGGCCCCAACTGGATCAGGCCCTCTGGATAAGTGAGACAGTTGATTAACTTGAAAGGTTTGGGAGGCCCCCAGGCAGTGGGACTGGGACCTGTCCTTAGTAAGTGGCCTTTTCTTGAAGTCTTATCCATATTTAAAGCTATGATTTTAAGTATTTTTCTTTAGAAAAATTAGTAGAAAATATTTTTTTATTCTCATGAGGAATTTTACAGAGATAGAGGAAATACAAACTAAATGAGGATTTAGTCATGATTCCTACTTATCTGGGGGAAATACTTTTAAACCATTCTGTTCTGAGTAATTTTAATGCAGACAAATCTTATCTCATGAATTGTTATTTATATATACCTATAAATAAAATACGCTTTGGTCAAAGATTTATACAAAGGTCTGTTAAACTATATGATTCATTCAGTTTTGAATTCTTTCATCTGTTAGCAAACACAAGTTCATCTATGATCTACAGGTTCCAGATAGAAAACAACCCAGGAGGCTGCTATGATGAGATTTGTCCATGGTTCTTATTTCAGAGATAGTTCTAATTTCTCTGTTTATAATTACAATTTATGCCAACCTACAGAACTATTGTGGCATGAATGTAGATATGTGCATGAATTTAACTCCTTCAATTGGCAGATATGTTTATTAGATATGTGATAACAAATTTCCTTAGATCAAGTGCCTTGGACAAGGAGCATTTGTTTCTCATAATTCTATATACTGAGAGGTTAAGATCAGTTTGCTGGAATGCCAGAATCTATTGAGTATCCCTTCTTAGTTTAGAAATTATTGTCTTCTTGCTGTATTGTCACATTGCAAAGCAGAGATGTAAGAAGCAAGTACAGTTCAAACAGAGCAAATGTTTTGTATCCTTGAGTATGCTGGCATCTTTCTCACCTAAAGTGTTCATAATTCAGGGAAAAGTCTTCAAAGCATCCCAGGTCAGCACCTTCCAAGTTCATTCACTCCCAAACATGGAGAATGGATTATGGTGACATTTTATTTGTACTGATATGTGATTTTATTTGTATGTTAATAAATAAAGTTGTCTGGAGGTCAGAGCTAATAGCAAGCCATAGCAGAAGCTGTATGGTGGCGATGGTGGTGCATAATTTTAATCCTGATCACGACAGGCAGATCTCTGTGTGTTCAAGGATATAGGCAGCATGAAAACACACACATTTAATCTCAATACCAACCATAGAAGACCTGGAGGCATGTATAGACAGGCAGTGATGAGGAGGTCATGTGCTTGGGTTTACAACCAATGAGAAGGCAGAACAGAAAGTCAATAAAAATGACAGATACACAGGAAGTAGGTCTCTTTCTGTGGGGAAGGATGACAGTGGCAGCAAAGTGTAAGAAAGGTTTTAGCTACTGCTCTGACCTCTTGGGCTTTTAACTCTGCATTTGGCTCTGTGATTCTTATTTAATAAGACTGTTACATCTACAATTGATTTCATGGACAACTGAATAGTTTATTGTATAAAGAAGTTTATTATGGGGAAAGAGCTTAAGACAGATGAAGCATCAGAGATCCTGAACAGCAAGAGTAGATATAGAGAAAGATTCTCCACCAAGATGAACTTTCTAGTGGCTAATGAAAGTACTTGCTTGTGGCATGGAAAGATAAGCTGGACAGTATATTTGACCCACTGATCAACTGTTCATGTGTCTCTTCATTCCATTGCTTGGACTGAGGGTTCAGGCACGGGTTCAAGGGCCAATGGAATATCTAACTGCATACATCTTCTGTGCAGTTCTGCTGATTCTGTTTGAGTTGCAGTGTATAATTGAAAGAAAGCTAACTAGATCTGAAAACAGGAACCTGTGTCCTTAAACATTTCTATCTTCCCTGGTCGGCAGACAAGACAGAACTTCTGACAGAAATAAGGACATTTCTGGCTCTCTGTCAAGACACACTCATTGGAAAGAACAAGAAGTGACTCCTTTTCTTCCACCACCCCTGTTAAACTCCAGGACTTATTTAACTTCCCTGCTATTAGTTTTGTGTTTCTTTAAGAGCTGTTAAGATTATAATGAGACCTGCACTGATATAGCCTGCTTGGCTCCCAAATCTTTGTCCCTGAGCAATGTTAGAAGAGTCAGATATTCAATGAAACTCTGCTAGGGAAGTCACTTTTATAATTATAATGTTATTCATATTGAATTTTTGGTTGACACAACATTTATGCAGCTTATAAGGGGAGTCTTTAGTCCATGATACTAATAAAGAAAGAAGTTTATCACACCCACTACAAAATTTTGGCACCTACTCTCAAATTCTAAGGGTGTTGCTTCTTGCAAAGCTGTGCTAACTTTGTTCTATTGGTGGCTGACTTCACTAAAGAAATCAATGTGCTAGTTTTCTCTTGAGTTCTATATTTGCCCATTTTGTCTGGGAATCAGTTCAGTTTTATAATTATAATGTTATGATATAATGGCCCTGTATTCTCACTCTGCAGGTTTTCATTCAGAGCTTGGACCATTTTCTGCCTTTCTACTGACATCCCTTCAGTACAGCCACCTTTGTGAATTGAGCACAGAACAGCAGGAATGCTGGCCCTGCCTCAACTTCATATCATGGCTGCCTACCAGGCAAACAGTATGCAATCACACGTTGTGCTGAATATTGTGTTGTTATTAAATTATAATTTATAAAAACATTGGATTCTGTCTTTCTTTCATCTCACAAACTCATAACATTTTCTTTAAGGCGATATTGTAAGAAGATGTAATTAATAACAAAAATTTCCCCAACTAAAATTTTTCTGAACAAAGATATGAGAAAAAGGAAACACTTTTCTTATTCAATAAGCCTCATATCAAAATGTTACGTGCCTGCCAGGGGAAAAAAGGTCCATTCTTGTGTGTACCAAGTAGGAACATCCTAATCTGCCAGTAAATAATAGCCTTAAAGATAGAGGACCAATAATATTCATGTACAGTGCTTACTAGAGTCAAAAGGCAGACAGAATGACCCTGAAACTTAGATAATTGGCTTCACAAAGGACAAAAACATCTTGTGGTGATATATTGTGTCCCACAAAATATTGGGCACCCAAATAAAGCTTATCTGAGGATCAAAGGAAAAAGCCAGTCACTATATTAAACATAGTAGTCAGGTAATTGTAGCACAAACCTTCAATCCTAGCATTTGGAAGGCAGAGATCCAATCCAGACCTCTGTGAGTTCAAGGCCACACTGGGGAACAGAGCCAAGCATGGTGATACACTCCTTTAATCCCAGCACTAACCATAGAGGTCTGGACGTCTGTAAAGATAGACAGGAAGTGATGTAACTGAGTGGAGAGAGCAAGTGAGATGGCAAAACAGAAAGGTACATTGGCATGGGTATACAGGAAGTAGGTCTTTCTTTGGAGACTGAGGCATGTGTAAGGAGAGGTTGACTGTGGCTTTTCCTGTTCCTTTGATATCTCAGGTTTTTACCCCAATTTTTTTTATTAATAAGACCATTTAGCAATTTGTCTTTTAAAGAACTCTGATTTTTATGATGGAAACATTTGTAACTAGAATAAGGCTTCTCCATAAACAATCATTCTCCTTCATACAGATAAACTGAGGCTAGGCTGAATCTTTAGATGTTTACATTTCAAAGGATGGTTGTAATAGAAGTTTCTGGGTCAAAGAGCAGTTTAAAAAGTGATATATATGTTATATTTTAATGCATGTGATAGCACAGAGCAAGTAAGCTTATATTCTCCCATATTAAATACAAAATAAAAAAGGACAGAAGAGGTATTTCTCTTCCTTTCCATAAAGAAAACATCTTTCTGTCATTTTTTTTTTTTTTTTTTTGCGGTCATTTTTCTTTATCTTCTACAGTGGTATGATTGTTCCTTTGAATTGTCAACTTAACAAAATGTAAAATCACCTAAAAAGAGAGTTTCATTGAAGGATTGCCTAGATAGGGTAACCTGTGGGTATGTCTGTGCAGGATTATGCTGATTTCATGAACCTGTTAGGGAAGAGCCAGTCCACTGGGAGTGACATCATTCCCTCGGTAGAAGAACTTGTTCTGTCTAAGTATGAAGAGAGAACTGATTATGATTGAGCACTCACAAATTATGTTTTTTCTCATTGCCTGGGATGTGATATGATGTGATGATAGCTACTTCAAGTCTCTGCTTTTACTTTCCCATGAAGATGGGTGGTAATCTGATATTGTAAAATTAATAAAGCCTTTCCTCTTTTGAAATTGTTTTGCTCATAGATTTTTGTCATAGCAAGAGAAATAAAACTAAAACAGAAATTAGTAATGAGATTATGGGTTCAAGAATTTTGGAACATATTTCTTGGAAAAATATAAAAATGTTTTGGCACATTATGCTGGAAAATCCACTGAATGCTGGAAATCCAGCTTCTTGGGACCATCTTCTGGGATCCTGGATAACAGGATTGCTGAGAGTAATGTATATAGGTATACAGTGTTTCTCAGAGTAACAGATAATCTACTGTAACTTGGACTAATGCCATTCCTGTGGTATTCAGGCCATAAATCTGGCCTCTTTCTACAAATGTCTTGAGAACCTGTGTGAAGTTAAATTTAAATAGAATAGACTGTATACTGGACAGTTTTACGTCAACTTGACATGACCTAATGTTATTTGAAGGGAGGTAATCTCAATTGAGCAAATGTCTCTATAAGATACAGCTGTAGGGCATTTTCTTAATTAGTGACTGATGTGGGAGAACCCAGCCCATTGTTCGTGATGTCATCCCTGGGCTGGTGGTCATGAGTTCAGTAAGAAAGCAGGCTGAGCTGGATGAGAGGAGCAAGCCAGTAAGCTGCAGTCCTCCCTGGCCTCTGCGTCAGCTCCTGCCTCTAGGTTCCTGTCTGATTTGAGTTCATTTTCTGACTTCCATCATGGATAGAGTACAGTGTGGAAGTTTAATTTAAATAACCTTTCCTCCTCTACTTGCTTTTGGTCAAGGCATTTCATTGAAGCAATAGAAATGCTTACTAAGACATACTGCTTTGTTTAACAGAGGAAATTTATGTATATTGGGGGATTATTCAAGATGATGCCATACTGAACCAGGCAATAGGGAAGTACTTCCTCAAGGTTAGAGAATCTGCTAATTCCATGGTTCAGATTGTTATACCTCAAAGCAGAACTTGCCAGTTCTATAACTTTCATCCATGTGATCAGGGTTTTAAAAGAACAAGTTAAGAAGTTACCTGAATGGTTGCATGGAACCTGGAAAAGCAAATATTTATGATACTGAAAGGAAGATAGACAGGAAAGGGTTAAGGAGACATGGGAGAAGAAAAAATGCCTGCCCCCATATCAACCCAATTTGCTGACAGACTGATGAATTTCAACAAAACAGTGGAGATTATTGACCCATGTTTTTATCTCAGCCATATTCCTTCCCTACCACATACAATCAGAAATAAGCTTATAATTTCACTGATTTAAGAAAACATATTTATGACAAACAGAAAAGTAGAATGACAAGTTATTTAAACATCATAAAACTAAAACTTCTACTGAATCACTTAAGTGCAGCTGAATCACTTAGGCGCCTTCTTACACTCCCTGTGCAGCATGTCTATCTTATGTCATAACCAATAAACTTGCTAACTTCGCCTCACTCCAGTTGTTCTGAAATTCTTAGCTGCAGTTTAACGAGTCCTCCATGTAGAAGCTGTGTAAAGACTCCTCAGGCTTTGAGGGGAACCTCAGAGAGCACAGGTAGCAAAATAGTTGCATTCCACGCAACTAATAACAGTGTTCCCCAGCCCAATTTAGAAGACCCAGGAACCATGGGAGACAAGGTAGTGAACTCTCATTTGAAATCAGAAATCGGGAAATAAGGCAAGGGGATGGATTCGTGGGGGAATGCACATCTTGGGCAAACCTGCTGACCTGAGTTTAATCCTGTTCTAGTCCAGTGTTCTATTGCTGTGAAGAGACAACATGACCATGGCAACTCTTATCAAGGACAGTGTTTATTTGGAGCTTGCTTACCATTTCAGAGTTTTAATCCAAATTCATCATTGTGACAGGTTTGTCATCATGCAGGCAGATATGGTGCTAGTGTGGCTGCTGAGAATTTTGCATCCAGTTTCTCAGGCAGCAGAAGAGAGACAATGGTCCTAGCTTGAGCTTTTGAAAACCTAAAGTTCACTCCCCGTGACACACTTTCTCCAACAAGGCAACATCCACTCCAACAAAGTCACACCTCCTATTCCCTCATAAGCAGTACCACTCCCTGATGACCAAGCTTTCAAACACTGGAGCCTACAGATGTTGGGTGCGGTGTCACTCTTTTTCAAACTATCACTAATCTCCAGAATCTATACTTGAAAGAGACAACTGACTCTGAAAGCTTTCCTCTGACTAACACACAAGACATGGCACATCTACTTCTTTGACTAGAAAAAAAATCATACACATCAAAATACCCAAATGTCCAATTTAAAAATGGCCTATAGAGCTAAACAGAGAATTCTCAACAGAAGAAGCTCAAATAGCTAAAAGACATTTAAGGAATTGCTCAGCATCCTTAAGTATCAGGGAAATGCAAATCAAAACAACTCTGAAATACCACCTTGCACCAGTCAGAATGGCTAAGATTAGCAAAAACAAAAACAAAACAAACAAAAAAAAACCGATGACAGCTTATGTTGACAAGGATGTGGAGAAAGGGGAACACTCCCATACTGTTGGTGGGAATACTAACTTGTACAGCAGCTTTGAAAATTAATATGGGCCGGGCGGTGGTGCGCAAGCCTATAATCCCAGCACTTGAGAGGCAGAGTCAGGCAGGGCTACCAAGTGAGCTCCAGGAAAAGGTGCAAAGCTACTCTCAAAAAAAAAAAAAAAAAAAGAAAGAAAGAAAGAAAGAAAAGAAAAAGAAAATCAATATGGCACTTTCTTAGAAAATTGGGAATCAACCTTCCTCAAGACTCAGCTATACCACTCTTGGGCACATACCCAAGGAATGCTCAATCATACCACAAGGACACGTGCTCAACTATGTTCATAGCAGCATTATTTGTAATAGCCAGAACCTGGAAGCAACCCCTTCAACTGAAGAATAGATAAATAAAATGTGGTACATATACACAATGGAGTACTACACATAGGAAAAAAAATGATATCATGAGGATTGAGGGCAAATGGATGGAACTAGATAATATCATCTTGAGTGAAGTAGCCCAGACTCAGAAAGACAAACATGGTATGTATTCACTCATAAGTGGATACTAGATGTAAATCAAAGGATAACCAGATTGCAACTCACAACTCCAGGGAGGCTACCTAGTAAAGAGCACCCTAAGAAAGACACAGGGATCACCCAGCACCCAGGGACAGAGAAATGGATGAGATCTACATGAGCAGATAGGGCATGGGGGTGGGGGTAATGGGGAGCAAGGGTCAGGGGAAAGAGAGCTTAGGGGAGTGGGAGGTCCCAGCTGGATCAGGAGCAGAGTGGGAGAACAAGGAAAGAGATACCATGATAAATGAAAACCCCATAGGAATAGGAAAAAGCAGACTGCTAGAGAGGTCCTCAGAAATCCACAAATATACCTCCACTATAGACTACTGGCAATGGAGGAGAGAGTGCCTGAGCTGACCTACTCTGGTGATCAGATGGACGAAGACCCTAACTGTCATGATAGAACTCTCATCCAGTGACTGGTGGAAGTAGATGCAGAGATCCACAGCCAAACCCCAGGTGGAGCTCCAGGAGTCCAACCAGTGAGAAAGAGGAGGGATTATATGAGCAAGAGATATTGAGACCATGATAGGAAAAAGCGCAGGGACAAATAGCCAAACTAGCGGAAAATCATGAACTGTGAACCAATTGCTGAGGAGCTCCTATGGAACTGGATCAGGTGCTCTGGATAAGTGGGACAATTGATTAGCTTGAGCTATTTAAGAGGCCCCCACGCAGTGGAATGGGACCTGTCCTTGGTGCATGAACTGGCGTTTTGGAACCTAGAGTCTATGCTGAGACACTTTGCTCAGCCTTGATGCAGGGATCAGGGGACTGGACCTGCCTCAGCTGAATGTACCAGGCTGGGCTGAATCCCCCGGGGGGGGGGGAGCCTTGCCTTGGAGCAGTGGGAATGAGGGGTGGATTGGGGAGGAATGCTGGGGGATGGGAGGAGAGAGATCAGGGGAATCAATGACTGATAGGTAAAATTAAATTAATTATAAAATAAAAACATTTTTTAAAAAAGAAAAAAATCATACACACACACACACACACACACACACACACGTACATACACACATCACATCACACACAGGCCCACACAGATACACACACATATACACATCACAGATATATTACACACACACACACACAATCACATCACACACAGGCCCGACACAGATTACAGACATACATACAGACACAGATACCACATATAGACAGAATTGTATGCATCACACACACACACACACACATACACATTTTTAAGAAAATAAAAATAAAATGGAAGCTACATGAGACTGCTGATTTTACAGGTCAAAGAGGCTCAAATGCTGATTCCCAAGGTCAGATTGAGAATGGTTATTCTTTACAGATAATACTCACTATGAGTAAGTACATACCATGTTTGTCTTTCTGGGTCTGGGTTACCTCAAGAATTACCTTTTTTCGAGTTCCATCCATTAGTCTGAAAATTTAATGATGTCGTTGTTTTCTGCTGCTGAGTAGTACTCCATTGTGTAAATGCACCACATTTTATCTGTTCTTCAGTCTAGGAGCATCTAGGTTGATTCCAGGTTCTGGCTAGTAAGGCTACCCAGAAAAGCTAGGTAACAAGGAGGGCCCTAGGAGAGACACATGAATTTTACCTGGACAGGGAAATAGAAAAGATCTTCTAGGTAAACTAGGGGAGCCAGTGGGGCAGATATGAGAACATGAGGGATCAGGTGGGGAGGGTAGAAGGTAGGATGAACAGAGAGAATAATGAAAGATATATCTTGGTAGGGGGTGCCATTTTGGAGTTAGAAAACAACTTGGTACATGGGAAATTCCCAGGAATCCATAAAGACGACCCCCAGCTATGACTCCTAGCAATAGTGGAGAGGGTGCCTGAACTGGCCTCCTGTAATCAGATTGGTGACTACTCTAATTGTCATCCAGGAAATGATGGAAGCCTATGCAGAGATCCACAGCCAAGCATTGGGCCAAGCTCTGGGAGTCCTGTAAAGAAAAAGAAGAAGAATTATATGAGCCAGGGGTCATGGTCAGAGACACAGCTGAGGTGAGAACATGGGTGCTAATGGACCGACAGCTAGGGAGCTTGCGTGGGACTCACCTAGGTCCTCTGCATGCAGTTGTGTGGCTTGGTCTGTTTGTGGGGCTCCTAGTAGTGGGATAAGGTTATGTCCCAGGGCTTGAGCAGGCTTTTGGGAACCCAATCCTCAAGCAACATATCTTAAAAATATTTTTGTTATAAAATTGTGCATCATTTATATACTATTAATATTCATTATTCCTTAAGAGCCATTTGTTGGCATTACAAAGAACATGTAAATGTCAGTAATAAATATATTTTCTTGAGCACCAATATAGCTAGATATATCAACAGTTGGAAAATTTGATTTGAGTATGATTTGAGAGATTCTCAAATTCTCAAAAGCCTCTAAAATTATATTGATTAATAATTAATAGTTTCTTCAGTTTTATAATTAAAGTTGACATTTAGTATAATTTTTCAGATGTAGCACCCCTTGAGTATATAGGAATTTAAATGTATGTAATCTTTTAATTTTACCTTTCTCCTTATACCATAATTTCAAAAATAAAAAAAGATTTCTAAGCTATAACTGCTTTCTTTTATTTAAAGATTCATATCTAATTTGTATCATCTACTTTTTTAAATGAAAAGATATTTTTAAATTCTATTTTAATACTTTCTTCATTGAAAATTTATTTTATTATTAACTATGTGTATGTGTATGTATCTGTGTGTGCATATGTGAGTGTATCTTTATGTGGGTATGTGTGTGTATCTATGTGGATATATGTGTAACTGTGGGTATGTGTGTGTGTGTATCTGTGTTTAGGGGTATATATGTGTATATCTGTATGTGTGTCTGTGTGTGTGTGTCTGCGTGTGTGTGTCTGTGTGTGTGTGTGTATGGGTTGAGCTGCATGTGTATCTGTGTGTGTGTGTGTGTGTGTGTGTGTGTGTGTGTGTGTGTATCTGCGTGAATGTATGTGTATGTGTGTATATCTGTATTTGAGTATATGCATGTGACTGCAAATTTTGGGAAAGGTTGTCAGATTATCTGGATCTGGTGTTACCTGTGGTTGTGAGAATCTCAAGGTGAGTGCTGGAAATTGAATGAGGGCCTTATGCAAGAAGAGAAAATACTCTTAATGACTTAAACATCACTCTAGCCTATGTCTACTATGTTCGTTAGTATTGTCTTAAGTTTATCAAAAATGTGTAAAAGGATAGAAATACTTGAATTGATGATTTGATTTGTTTCTAATAAACTTGAAAATTATGTATGGTTTCTGAGTTCATATTTGAACCTAAATATTTAATAATGTTATATTTCTATAACAATATGAATTTTAAAAACATTTTAAGCCAAAATTCTAAATGTGTGAGGTATTGATTACAGAATTGACTAAGTGTATGTGGGGGGCCCAAGTTAAATAGGATATAAACAGAAACACTATAATATATATTCATTAGGAGCTTGTCATGGTATTGTACCATAAGCATGTTGAGGAAAGAGAAAGTGTGAGTTATCCAGGACACTTTAATGATTAATAGATGAGTAGCATTCAGACTCTCAATTTGTGTTTTCTTATGCCTTCTTTTCATAGCTGTGGTTCTCTTACCTCAAACTATCTCTTTTTATGTTCATTGACTCAATCATTATGATATTGTTTAACAAGCTGAACATTTAAAATGTCTACTATATTTAGGGATGTTGGAAAAGTAGAAACTGAGGCAAACATATTATTCTGGAGGAAAGAAACACACACACACACACACACACACACAAATATATGTAACACAATGGACATTTTTCCAAGTCTAGACATACATGTGTTTATATACATATTATATTGAACATTTTTTCCACTCTGTACCAAAGTTTCTATCCTTTGAATGGCTTTATTAATACTATTTTCACATAAAATGAATATTTACTTATTAGCAAATCAATTTGATTTTGTAATTATTGATATACATCCTATGAACATGGATGAGGATGATATAAAATAAGAGTGAATATAGAGAGGATGATACCCTGAATTGTCATAAAAAATACATGATAGCAGATTAGCACTCTGAATGAACCAAAAAAAAAAAAAGTGATTTTTTTTTTTTTTAGCTGTTTGTTTCCAAAGGCAGATAATATTTATCACCCAGACATTTGGCAAGAATTTCTATTTAAAACCTGAGAGTTTAAAAAGAAATTCTAAAATGGATCTAAGAACAGCTTCTTAGTTCATGTTGCTCATTTCAGGCCGCAGTACAGAGATTCATCCCCTGGCTTGGGGGTGACATGGTGGACTCAAGCTGTCACTCCCACAGGACTGGGTACAAAAAGGCTTCTCCCAGCCCCTGCTGCTGTCTGTGGGCTTAAGAACACAGCTCTATGCTACTTAATAGTACTTCCCAGAATTGGGAAGGTAAATGTGACTCATTGTCACCTGCACCTTGTTGAAAAGCTAAGCAAGGCAGAGCCAGCCAACAAAGCCACCACTTTGCACAGTTTAAAAACTCTCCTTGTCAGAGAAGGATTACAGGTACACAATGGGATAAATTCATACAGAAAAAATCCTCTAAACAGTTCACAGTGTGTGTAAAAATGTACATAGGATTGGAAGAGAGAGGAAAAGGAAGAGAGGCATTTATCTAAAGAAACAAATAGTTTTAAAGAATAAAGTCTTTAAGGAGACAGTAAAAGTAATATAATAGAAATAAGCCACATAAAGACAGAAAATACACAAAGTCTGGATTAAGTATATTACTGGGTTTCTTTTGAACTCTTTGACTGTTAATGAGCTAAGTGCAGAAAGACATTTGATTATAAAGGCTGCTAAGTTAAAACAGCATATATATTTTAAAGATATTTTGACTTCAAAATTTGGCCTAAAGGTATGATGCCTTGGAAAAAGATTCTACTTTTATTTCTATAGGAAATGAGAGGCTTTGGATTCATTCTGTGTAAAAAAAAATAATAAAAAAAATCAGATTTGATCAAGGAAGACCCCCTAAAAAATCTCCAATAGAAACAGATGACCCAGATGATCCAAAATGCCTCTGGTGCAGTTTCCTCTGAGTTCAGCATCCAGAAAGGCTTCAAGGATGATGGCTGAGATGATCAAACCTCACAGACTATTTCAGCTAAGACTTGACCATAATTCTAAATGTTCTCAAGGTCCTCATAAGATTAACAGTGGCCCCAATCAGCAGGAAGTAGCTTGGAAAACTATGCCCACCTTTCCAAAAAATGGAATATGGATGTTTGTCTTTGTTTAGGGGGTTTGCTCACAAATTGTTATTTGTCATAGTCAATCTTTTTTTAAAAAAAAAGAAAGTGGGATATGGTATAGAAAGATATTATATAGAAATGATGAAAAAAGGTAGATTATTAAATCTACTTAAATATAAAAAACAACTGTTAATCTCAAAATACTTTACATTGGCATGGTTTTGGGTTTATTGATGCAAAGTTAAGGTCAATTTTGTTATTCTGCATGTATATTTCTACTCTTGTTTAAAGTATTTTGTTTATGCATTTCATTTAAAATTGTAATATATAATTAAGAAATATAGATAAATAATTAGTCATCAATGATAATCAAACTTATAGTCATGTTAGTTAAGTTTCCTAGATACACAAAGATATATTTAAATTAGGCAGATAATCTTCAAACCCTTCAAAGGCCTACAGATTATGGCATTTAAAATGTTTTAAGCACTTAGTCTTTTCCTGTCAGTGAGACACGTCTGCTCTTGGCAATATCAATCTACTTCAAAAAGGATGATGGTCATCATAGAAATGCATTATGGGATTTGCTTACAATATAAAAAAGGCTAGCTATCTGAGCAAGAAACTGATTTTGTCCAGACTGCTTGACAATATGTTTTATAAAGTGAAGCCTTAGGAAACTGATCACCAATTTTTTTTCAAAACAAAGCAAAATGGTCCTTCATGTTTCTGCTTCACAGAAGAAACTGCCAGACATTCTGCAGGACACAGAGAAAAGTGACTGATGAACTTTGCCAATAGGTAGAATAGTTCTTCAAATTTTCTGCTTCACTGGAAAAATCTGCCAGATACTCTAGGCTATAGGCTGAAGATAGATGCCCCAATGTTACAGAAAAATTTTGGGCAACTGCCCAGACAGCCAGATGTGTCCGTCTTTTCTAGAATTTTGGAAGTTGTTTACAATGTACTTTCTGTTTACTCAGATAGTAGTATATCCTTAGCAGGTCTTTGATGAAGCTGAAGTCTAGGTGGTTATAGTCTTCCTTAGTCATGGTAAAATGCATGTTAGATATTAAACTTTAGACTAACAAAAATAGGTTAGATAATAGAATATATTCTTTAATTTTGCTAAATACAAATGGACTAGATATTATAATTGTGATTCTTGCTTGATAACTGTTTTGTTACTTATAATTTTACTATGTTAAAATGAAAACCTTCCTTTTTGATTAGACAGAAAAGGGGGGATGCTGTGGGATGGTCTTTCTGTATGCTGTGGATATGTGTTGCTACTATTGTTTAACAAATGAGCTTAGAAGCAGGGAGTAATCCATCCAAGGAGAAGAAAGGCAGAGTCAGAGGAAATGCTAAGTGCTGCCAGGGAAACAAGATGTAATGAAACACAAGTAATTCAAGAAAGCCACGTGGCAAAACATAGATTAATGGAAATTAGTTGAATTAAGGTATAAGAGCTAGTTAATGATATACCTGGGCCATATGCCAAACAGTTTGTAACCGATCTAAGCCTCTGTGTGTTTACTTGGAACCAGGTGGGACAGAAACTTGCATATACAAATTTTATTACTATAAAGAGAGATTCAAGTTTAACCCTTATTGTCATTTCGTATCAGTATTTAGAGTTTTGACTTTGGGAATATTTGCTTTAAATAACTTTAGGTTTCAACTTCCACAGGTTCCCACAACATAGTTAAGTTATTTACTTTGCTTCTTATCTTTCTTTTTCTGTTCTGAGAAAAAAATAGTTTCTTAATTTTAGAAAAAAAATAATTTGTTTATTTATCTAACTTAAATTTCCATATTTGATTATATTCCTTTACTTCTATTAATCTGCTTAGATACTTTCCCCTCGCAGAAAATAAAAGAGGTAGGGTGGAAAGCCAAAACACACACACACACACACACACACACACACACACACACACACAATAAAATAAAATAAAATAAAGCACCCACAAAATGTGGAGTCTGTTTTGGATTGGCCATCAACTCCTGAGAAGAAAGCAAATCTTGGAGTATGGCTGATATATATCATGTAGTTCTACTACAGAAAACTAAATTTTTCCCTTTTCCAGAAGCTACCAATTAAAAATATCCTCTTATTTAAGGGTGGGATGATTTGCCCACTCCTCCTTCTTTGTTCAGGGGTTTTATTGAGTTTGAACTTGTGTTGGTCTTGAGTTTCCTGTCACAGTCTCTGTGAGTTTATGTGAAGTAGAACTAGCATGTCTGGAAAATAGATTCCCTGGAGTCATCTACTACCTGTGATTCTTACAACCTTTCATCTTCCTCTACTGCATATACCCCAGATCTTTGAAGATATGACTGTCATAAATACATCACTGTTAGAGCTGAGAGTCCAGAGTTTCCACTCTGCACATTCTGTAGTGTGGATCTTCTGTTAATTGCCATCCAATGCAAGAAGAATCTTCTCTGATGAGAGTTCAGGAATGCCAGGATCTATGGCAATGTGTCATTAGAAGTCATTTTATTGCTCTATTCATTCAGCAGAATTAGAGTAGTAGGTTTTTATCCTAGTATACATGACTTCTTTCATCTTGGACTCTTTAACAGTATCATGCATAGGCTCCATCTCATGGAGTAGGCCTTAAATTTAATTAAACAATGTTTGATAACTCCTGTAATACTTGCTCCAGTACTACACCAGCATATCTTTTAGACAGATTCTATTGTACCTCTTAATATTGATGATTTAGAAATGACTAAATAATTATTTATATAATATAATGTAAGTGATTTTAGAAAATATATAAAGCAGTTATATTAGGTTTCTGATATTTTTTTTTGTTAATAAATACTCTATTTTACATACCAACCACAGATACCCCCTCCCTCTTTTTGCCCCCAGCCTTCTCCCCCAACCCTCCTTCCATTCTGACTTTCTCCAAGTCAAGGCCTCCCATAGGGAGTAGGCAGAGCCTGGTACATTTTATAAGAAATAGTTATGTATTGAAGCTTAAAGTATCATAAGATTTATTAAAAAAATTAACATGCAAGGCTTGGTTTCATAGTGTGGCAGTCAGAAATTGTAAACAAAATATGGAAATTCTAGGTATGGTAACTCTATACTATTAGAGTACTCACTTGTTGGGCAAGTGTGAGGATACTGAATATGATGTTGAAAGAACAGATGTTTCAAAATGTGAAGTGTGTTCCTGTAAATATATGTGATATCATCTATAATATGCTACTGAAGGATCAGCACTGTCAACTTTGTCATTTTAATTATTTCACTCATTAAAAGGAGAAATAAATTTTAAAATAGGCATATGTAGGTAATAACAAAAGTAGCTTCTTTCCATATATATGATTTTATTGTCAAAAATACTCTATCTTCTATTATTTTCATTGTAATGAATGAATATTGAATATTAAAAATCATCAGCACAAGGGGAATTTGTGCCATGATTTATTCTGCCTACCCACCAGCATTGTTCCAACACTCTGCCAGGAGCCACTTGCTGTGAAGCCAGGAAATACATATAGGATTGTAATACATGAGGGAAATGTAAAACTTAGTGTATTTGGAGTTATCAAAGAATGGAAATGGATGCAAGGAGAGTAACAAAATGAGAAAAATAGAAGTTATCAAATTCTGCTGGGAAAGAAAGCTTCTGTGATGATTGTGTTTACTGATCTAAAGTATATGAAGTAGTTTGCAATAACATGAATGCGAGCTCTGTGGAGTTGATAGATGATGTTATTATCTGTAAACTCACAAGGACATCTAAAACTCTTCTGATATTTTCTCCAGGAGCCTAAAATCGTGTTATGCCACCAATGTTCATTCATAGAAGACATTTAAATCTAGCTCATAATCTTTCTGTTATCTGACCCTCTGAGATCTCAAAGTTAAACTTTTGTTCAAAATTTAAACACTTAAATAAACCTCAAAAATATTAAAAATTAATCACAAGAAATCCTGAAATAAAGAAATAACTGTCTTTCTAGGACCTAGGACTATAGCAGCTGTGACAATAGAGGGTTAAGCCTTATCCTAAGAGTAATTTATTTATTTTAAAGTTTTTTTTTCTTATTCATTTTATGTACCAACCATAGATTCCCCTCTCATTCCTCCTCCTGCTTCCCTCCCAGCTATGCCCCTGACTCACCACCCCCCATCACCTCCTCCGAAAGGGTAGGGAACCCCATGGGGAGTCAGCAAAGCCTGCTACATTCAGTTGAAGCAAGACCAAGCCCATCTCCCCTGCATCAAGGCAGAGCAAAGCTTCCTGCCATAGATAATGTGCTCCAGAAAGCCAGCTCATGCATCAGGATAGATCCTGATCCTACTGCCAGTGGTCCTTCAAACAGACCAACCTACACAAGTGTCTCCAGTATCCAGAAGCCCTAGTTAGGTCCCATGCAGGTTCCACACCTGTCAGTCTAAAGTTCAAGAGTTCCTACAAGCTTGGTTCAGTTGTCTCTGTAGATTTCACCTGATCATGATCTTGACCCCTCTTGCCTCTCTTCCACTGGGCTCCCAGAGCTCGACTTGGTGCTTGGCTGTGGATCTCTGCATCTGCTTACATCAGTTACTGGATGAAGGCTCTGTGATGACAGTTAGGGTATTTATCACTCTGATTACTGGGGTAGGCATGTTCAGGCACCCTGACCACTATTACTAGTAGTCTAATCTGGGGTTGTCCTTGTGGACTCCTGGGAATTACCTTAGCACCAGGTTCGTCCCTAACCCCATAATGTCTCTCTGTATCAAGATGCTGCTTTCATTGCTCTCCCACTCCCACTCCATTCCTACTCCAGCTTGCTATCCCATTCCTTCATGTTCTCATGCCCATCCCCTACCCTCTATCCCCCGATTCCTCTCTCCCATTTATAACAATGCAACAATGAAGCCTTTTGAAGAGCTCTGGTACACTTTACTGGAATTGTATCTAAGTAAGATTATTCTGCTTGTGGATGCAGAGTTAGTGAAAAAAAGCTGCATGGTTGAAGGAGGACCAGTGATCTCTGGGAGTTAAGACATTACCCTATAAGGAATATCTAAATTTTAAGTGCTGAAGGATTGCTGTGCACCTTTTCCCCTTGTTCATGGCATGCAGAAAGGGCATCTGCTTTTCCCATAGAGGAACAAGTGCTTACTTCCTCTGTTAACAACTGCCAGCATAATCTCTTCCTTAGAGAAAACTATGGTGAAAAATCAAACACAGTATCAGACAGAGTTTGAGCATAAAGTAACAGTGTGGGTATCTGGCTAGTGAGGAAAAAACTACCTTTGCTTTATTGCTCACACCACTGAAACTCATATCCTCAGAAGATCAGCTCTAATTGATCAAACAAAATACAATGGCTTCATGGAGGATTTCAGGAGCCAGACATAGGTAATAGATAAGGTCAATCTTATGCAATGTACAGGAACAGAGAGAATACATTTTTCTTTATTTCTTAGAAACTCAGTAAGTCTAAAAGAATTATAAACACTATTATGCAGCTGTCAAATCTTACAAATGAAAGGACAGTCTTAAAATATGTGTGCTCTTTACAAAGCCTGCTAGTTATGAATCAGTCTCTTCAGAAGCCGCTACGTGCTCACTGAGGTAGCACAGTGGGAAGGGTGTTGCTGGATATGTAGATATTTATCATCACAAGCATCCACATAGACAATGGGAATTAGTGCTTAGATTTGTATCTAAGGTTTATTTCATTCGTCAACTTTTATGGAATTGAGACCTAATACACTGCAGATGGTTGGACTCAGTAAACATCAGCACAAATATAAAGACTATAAGAAGGAACAGAATTTTATTACTACTGGTATGACACTGAGAAAACAGCAGGAAATAATGTTCCTCTGTATTGTCATTCAGGCACATGGGTGACCAACATTGTGTCAGATTAAAATGTGCATGTAACTCAGAGAAAATGTAGCCCTTTGAAATTCCTATTTGTAGAATTCTTTCTCTTTTCAACACTTGGTTACTGTCATCCTGGGAGTTCTTTACCCTTCCCCTAAGTCAGTCTTCAAATTTAGTAAACCTTCATAGTTTCCTCAAGCTATTCCCTGGCTTTCACAGGAACTGAAAACCAAGGTTTATTTCATTATATGCATTTATCCTTGAAAATCACACATTTATTACTAGAAGTGCTATAAAATGATTATTTTAATAAGAATAAGCTTCCACTTAAAATATTACTACTTTTATTAAAGTAAAAAGTTTGTGTGAATGGGAAGTTCATTTATATACTGTAAAATCTTAAATAGAACGATACAAGACATATGGAGAATAGGCACAATGAAACCATTCTTTTTTCCTACTCTTTGGAGAATCAGGAGCTTTGTGACATAGTTTTATGGGAAAGGAACGTGATCTGTTAGACATACTCCCTTTAGTCGTAGGCAGTCACATCAACTTGACAATGTGCTGACTTCATGACGACATTATACTTGCAAAGCCTTTCCACTTGTAACATTAAAAGCTATTCATATCTTGTATAGTATATTTGAATGAAAATTTAACTTACTATTATTGCACGGCTTTCATTAAAGCACATGATGAAAAATTATATCTTGGACGGAGTAATGTTAATCCTAAACCATACCGTCATAAGTAACATTGAAAAGTAATTAATCTTAGACATAGTTAATTAATTAATATTTTCATTTTTTATATATATATATATATATGAAATTTAAATAGTAAATGACTACACAAGTCCTTACAAAATTTATTTAACCCATTAAAAATAAGAATCCATTCATAAACAAAAGTATGTTCTGCAGTCATTAGTTATTACATTTTAGGTAGGAGGACTGTAGAGCTATTTCTTGTCTATATTTTAATCTTAAGATTTATGCTATGTGACAGAAGAGTATTAAGGTTTGAAATGGACAGTAAATTTGGTAAGCCAGTATTGTCAGGAAAGTTCACCTTTTCATATTCTAAGATATACTCCATGCATTTTCATTGTTTTTGTTCATATATTTGTAAAAGCAAAGCTTTTATGTGCTTAATATCAATTATATTAAAAACCACTGAGCAAACAAAGTATACCATAAATTTATAAAAACCGAGTTAATCCATTCAACTTTGTAAGATAAAAATTCAAGTATTAAACAAAAATTCTGTTCACAAGTTACTTGAAAATGACATTTCATTTCAAATTGAGCAATAAATACACTCTTCTAACTTAGTTAAAATAAAAAATAAATCATGTTTTTACTGATCAATTTTTTTTTTAAACTGGCACACAGAAGGAGGGAGTTTAAACATCAGGACTGAGGCAAAGAAGGAGCACTTGACATGGCAGCTCAATGATAGAGAAAGGGTCTGCTGGCATCAGGAAGAGTCAGTTTCTCAGACAAGGCCAGTACTGACCACAGCTCTCTCCACAGCGTGGGGAAGTTCTAGGAATTAATTCAGAAATCTGTCAGTCATATGTGTACTGTATCAGGACATTAGTTCAAGTGAACTTATTAGTATGCCTATCACTTTCATTGTCACTTTTGAACATGACAGTAGTACAATATGCTTTAATGATGAATAAATACAAACTTACTTTTATTAATTAAAAAATAATTAATACAAGAGAGAGACTGGTCGCTTTTAATGATGGTCTTTAGTCCCATTAATAAAAAAAAAATCAAGAATGGAGTCAAAGGGAGAATCAAGAGTAATTTCAAAGGAAAAAGATATACTAGCTGCTTTTCAGAGGAGGAAGAAAATGGAACAAAAGGAGAATAAAACCCTGTGGGTTGAGGTAAGCCAGCATGAACATGAGTCATCTAATGATATGAAATTACAGGGCATGGAGAGTGGCTATAGAGATTAGGTTCTAGCCAGCATCTATAAGAGACAAACTTAAAAGGCTAGTTGAATTTCTTTTAGTATGGGTTAAGATAAGCCTGCCGTCTGAGGGGTGGTTCTGGCTTCTCAAGAGGTGGTCTGTTGGTCAGGTGATTGATCTTCCAAACTAGATTGTCAAGTCTCCACTCACACAAGGAGGAACTCATTTCCTTAAAGGATCTTTATTGCTGCTATGTTATAATATATAAATGAATTAATGATACACAATTTTACTCTGTCTTGATACTTCTAAATATCTAAAATATAGTCACATCTCTATAAGTGAGTTATATTTTCACATTGATAATTAAGTTGGTTTTATAATTGAGTATTTGGATAGATTTCTTAGATATTTATTCAGATTCATTCTTAAGCATATACTCAGTTGAAACACAAATAATTTTTCAACAAAATCACTGCTGCACAAAAAGATTTTAACACATTTTAAGAATTTCTCTTTAAATTATGCTCAAGACTCACTGTTTTTATTTTATTCTAAATAAAAACGTACTTTCAAAACTCTTGTTTGGATGTACCACTGTAGGTGCTGACAAAAATGTATCTTTATCAGGTATATGCCGTATTATTTTCAATTTGTTCTTTCACATATTTCAGGTAAGTAAGTGCTGTCTTCCCATTTGTCAACATATTTCTTTTTATTTTAATCCAGACTTATTGAGGCATTATTCATATATATTAAAATTAATATTTTCTAATATATGAGCTCCAGAATGGGATAGTTTATACTAATTTAACAACACCATATTTCTGTGTAGAAAAATAATTTATAAATATGAGGCATAACATTTTATTTAAATAATATAACATTTATGGGGTATATAATATATCTGAAACATACATGTATATATTCTCTTTTCATGACCCACATGTCCAGTCAATATATATATAATGCTAACCAATGACAAAATGAAATAGGAAAGAGAAAATATAAGTCAATATCAATCCCATGTTTATGACAGTGTCCTTTGAAGTATTTACTTTGTTGGAAAGTCAAATCAGTTTCATAAATATAAAAATTGTTTAAAAATGTCATGCCTCATGAGGTCTAAACCAATCCAGCTGGGATCATGTAAATGTACATAACCAGAAGGAAAATCAGCCTGTGTTTAATATTTATATTGTATGCCAGCTCACATTAACGTTGCCTCTTAGGATGTAGAAAGTCTAACTCTAAAATAACTTAGGCTTTATAGTCCCTATTTATTTTATCTTTTTCTGAAAAATAACTGTCTTAAACTTAAAACAAAAAAATATGTCAAATTCAATGATTCTTAAAATGCGTCCTTACTAGTCGTGAGGACTCATCAATGACACAAATTTCTGTGGCAGGTGAAACCGAGATATCACACACTTCTACCTTTGATGGAATTATTTTTGTTTAAACTAGAAATTTTGTCTGCTACAGAAGTTTGAAGAGAAGCACAAATTGGCTAAATTCAGAAGGCATCCCTCAAGATCACCCTCAAAGATCATCTTGTCTTACTTTCATCCCTCATGAATCAGAGTTCCTGAATAATGATAGATTTGGATGTCTCCACATTCAAATATAATGATGCTACCTAACTGGCACTGTAACATTATTAATATGGATGTATTAATGCTGGTACTTGTTCTGGTTTGTGCCTCACAAAAAGGACACAATGCACTCTCTGTCTCTCACCTTCTCACTCACAGTCAAGTTATATAGTGCAGGGAAGCACTTGTAATGCAGCTGGTATTGCATGCAGTTTTGGGTAAATTATTATTCTCTACAAATGACATCCTTTGTGACACTTTGTTGTGGTAGCACAAATGAGCTAAAGTAGAATATCAAATAGAATAAGGTACAATGGTGTGGTACTTTATAGATTAAAACATAACAAAACAAAAATTATTCCACCTGGGTTCTCTCTCCTATCTCTTCCACTAGTTATTTCATGACATGCTAGCTCATACATAAGGGCTTTACTGGAGTACATGATAGCCATTTGGGAAAGTAAATGTGATAAGTAAGTCAGATCTACTGAGAAACTAATCTTTCAGACAACTACACATGGGTATTTGGAAGTTCTGCTAATATCTAGTTGACTATGATGACAACTTCATGAGACCATAGATCCAAACTATCCAGAGAGCTCCTCCCAAACGTATGTGATAAGCCTACATAGTTTTAATAGACCCAATCTTATTTGTAATATGGCAACAGAGAACTGCTAAATATTCAAAATGATATTTGTATAGCTCATTGAATCAAATGTAGAAACAACTCCTGCTGTGGGATGTTCAAGTATGTCAAATGTGTTGCTCTGATTGGTTAAAATAAAACATTGGTTGGCCAGTAGCCAGGCAGGAAGTATAGGTGGGACAAGCAGAGAAGAGAATTCTGGGAAGTGGAGGGGAAGGCAGAAAGAGATACTGCCAGCCACCGCCATGACAAGAGAGATGTAAGGTACAGGTAAGCCACGAGCCAAGTGGCAACTTATAGATTAATAGAAATGGGTTAATTTAAGATAGAAGAAGCAGATAACAAGAAGCCTGCCATGGCCATACAGTTTGTAAACAATATAAGTCTCTGTGTGCTTACTTGGTTGGGTCTGAGCGACTGTGGGACTGGCGGGTAAGAGAGATTTGTCCTGACTGTGGGCCAGGCAGGAAAACTCTAACTACAAACTCCAGTCTAGCACCTTGAGATATATAAATGACTAAAGAAATGTTGGGAAAATCAGAAAAGAAAAAAAAAAAAAGACAGTGACAGCTTTAGCTTCATAGACATTGCTCACAAAAATGCTTGGCTTTGGAGAATCATTCATAAGAATTTAACAGTAGTGACAAAAGTCTGGTCACATACTGTGGAAGAAGAGTGTCATGATAACAGGTCACTGGAGAGCAGCGACTCTGTCATGATTGCATTCTTTCTCTGGCTTTCAACTGGAGGTATGATTACTCACTCTGACATCTGCTGTTGGCATGCTAGGATACCATGACATGATCCTTAATTCAATGTTTAACTTCCGAAGCAAGAGAGGAGTAACATCTTTTATTTTTCATAAAATTAGTGTTCCACAAGTATTTGCTGTAATGGAAAACATACTACACACTGTATAATCAGATTTCTTTTGTTAAAATCTATCATCATTCTACATAATCAAATATGATGTTTTAGTTTGTAAAATTTAATGAATTAATTTAATACACATTGTATTAAGTACATATATATACATATATATATATGTATTATATATATAATGCTAACCAATGACAAAATGAAATAGGGAAGAGAAAATTAGATGTTATGAATATTTAATATTTGAAAATGAATAAAATGGAGAATCATTAAACATATATGTGACAGATAAGAGAATATTTTTTAAAACTTGAAAATATGTCTCTAAATATAAATGACCAGAAAATTTGGTATTTTAAAAGTCACTTTTAACAAAAATTGGTAGAATCCTGGAAAGTGTAAAATATCTCAGTCAGACAGATAATGGGTGGGCAAGTGACACCTCAATTGTTCTGAAAGTCAGTGTTCTTGAATTAGTCTTGGAAATCTATAGAACTGCTTCAAGGGTATAAAAAGACACAAAAACAAAAACTCGATGTGGTGATATTTTAATTGTGCTGAAACATGGTGATATTTCACTTGTATGTTAATAAAGTTTTCCTGGAGATCAGAGGACATAGCCAGCCATAAACAAAAGTCAGGTAATGGTAGCACATGCCCTTTATCCCATAACATGGCTGGCAGAGGCTTTGTGTGTTCAAGGACACACTAGGGAACAGCCAAGTGTGGTGACACACACCTTTGATGACCGTATCAACCATAGAGACCTGTACAGACAGGCAGTGACAAGGAAGTGAGGTAGCTGGCCTAAGAGCCAATGGAGAGGGCAGAACAGCAAGGCAATAAAAAAGCCTGGGTAGACCAGGAAGTATCTCTCTCTTGGGAAGTTACAGTGGTGGGGTGAGCTAAGGTTAGCTAGTGAGTCTCACTATTTCCCTGATCTCTATGGCTTTCACCACTATATTTAGCTCTGTGTTTCTTGTTTAAATAAGATTGTTTAGAAATTCGCCTGTAGCTCAAGAAACCATACAACATGGGATACAAGTAATATGAAACCTGACTTATGAAACACACACAGGAACTACACAATGACAGGTAAGGAGCAGGTATGAGACCCTCTGAGGAGGGACTGCACAGAGATGTAAGAAATATATCCCAGTGAAACGGGATTATAATAACCGGAATTTCAGAAAATAAGTTTGTTGACAAAGATAAAGAAAAAGTCACCTCCCCACACATACTGGAGTTTTATTCTCCCCAACAGAAGAAAAATTATAATATTTTTCAGGTGAATTAAAGAAGCTATAAATCATTTTAGTCTGTGAAATAAGATAAAATTATGGAAATATTGTGTGTTTTCTCTCACATGTAGAATTTGGATCTTAAGATGTCTATATGTGTCTATATGTGATCAGAGAAGGTAGACTATTTGTGAGGAAGCTAGCCAGTTTGGAGAATGATGAGAAATTTGTGGTGGATGAATGAATACATAGAAAGTTTAAGGATATACAAGTAGCAAAGTTATAACTCATTGTTTTACATAAATATATGATACTATAAATAAATAATATGATGAAAGAGACATATATAGAGATTGCATCTCATTCCAGTCAGTTTGAGTGACATCAGAAAACAAAGAGCAACTAATTCTGACTGGATGGAGAGGTTGCCTTATCAGCTCTCAGTGGGTATAAAAAGCAGTATAGACATTACAGAAATTGTATGGAGCTTCCACACACACACAAACAAAAATTACTATGTGATCCACCTATTAAATCACTGAACATACAAGGAGGAATCTAAATCAACATACCGCAGAGATGATCACATATCTTACATTAGTCTTTGAGGTAAGCACAGTGAAAATATTTCCCAAATCATCTACATGTCCTCTTATAGTTGATTAATTTGAAAAAGTGAAAGGTTCCATATGTTTTACTACTTTCATTGAATCATAAAATCATATTTATTGTATTATAGACTATGTGAAACATGGTGAAGAAAAACAGTTAAGTACCATACATTTATTCTTCATATTATACAGTTCTGAAATATTGGCATACTAATTTTATTCATTATTCAGTGACAATATGAGTGCAGGCATCTACTTTAGTGAGAGATTTAAGCCTAATAAGGACATTCTTAGTACAAGCCATACGCTACTCAATGCATGGGAATTTGCTGAGATTTTCTGTTTCTTGTAACTCTGTGACAGATAGGAATATAATGTGTTTGAAAACTAGTAGACAAAGTCAAAATACCCCTGAGAACTAAAAAAAATAAATGAGTCCCAAAAGTGAATAAAAAAAATTGATCACTCTCTGTGGGTGTCTGACTGAAAGCTGAATCACTCTACAGGAACCAAGGTAAGGCCCTAGATAAACAGCAGTTCTTAAACACAGAAAACTCTATGGCATTTCCTGTTCAGTATTTTCATTTTTGAAATGACCTATATCATTTGCATCTTGCTTTATAAATTCTATTCTCTATGACATGCAGATGGGTCACTAAAATAGAATTAATTAAATGTTCATAAGGACATAAGGGCACAATTGAGCTGGCCTAAATATTAGGAGCAAAAGGTTGACAAGCTACCCCACTTGATTTTAGAAAGTGAGCAAGCTCTCTACTGTGCACAAATGCTAGAAAAAAATTGCACAGACTAACAGTGATAAACAATATAAAGTTTTTCTTATAGTTCTTAAAATGAGGTTGTAGAATATCAAGGTGCCAATATATTTTTATTCAGGTGAGGGTTCTCTTCCTGGCTCACTTTTCATCTCCATGCCTCCACATTGTCATTTATAATATCAAACAAAAACAAGACCACATAGTTCAGCAGATGAGATCAATCAAATTAATAACCAGTGGGAGGAAAAAGATCTTAGAGCTATAGACTACACTACTGGGATGGAGGATATACATAGAATAGCATGGAAAACAGGTTGGGCTGGTCCTGGAACCTTGACTTGGGGCAGTGAAGGAATAAAGAATGAACAGACACGCTAGGGTCAGGTGTGATGGACAGATTCTGTTATTCCTGCAGAAACTATAGTGAGAAACCTGGGACCAAAGAAAGTTTATTGGCTACAGAACATGAGAGTCAATTAGGCTCATAGAATGTGTCTTGTTGGCAAGCAGTCTTAGGCTGCAAAAGTACAAGAGGAGAAAGCTGTTGTTACTTTCATACACACTTGGGCCCTAGAAGGCTTTACCATCCCTGTGTGCTCCCCCAGAGGAAAGCTTTGCCACTTGCACGGAGCTGAGGCACTGTGTTCCTGGATGTGTGCCTGTCCATGTCAGTAGTAATCTTTCACTCAGCTTCACGAAAACAGAGTTTCCGATGCTCCCTACACAACAAGAATATTGAGACTACCAACGGTTCTGAGACCATTTCGATACAAGTTGACCGACAACTGGCCCTAACCAATACTTCAATACTAAGAATATATGACAAATTTATAAATATAGGAAGCACGAGGTAGGCAGCTGGCATAAGATTCTTCCATAAGATTCCTCTGCCAAATCATGATTTATATTCAGAAATATAAGACCTAAGAATGATGGAAGATTAAAAAAAAATTGTGGAGACCATATATGGGAAGCAGGATAATAAATTAAAGGATATTGTTGTTGCTTTTCTACCTTAAATTAATATCACAGAGGATGATTTTGATTACAAATAATATTTTGAAATATTTTTTCTCCAATAACGTACTGTTTGGGGATTTATTGATTGGAGTCTGTGATTTGAAAAACCTAGTAACACTTCAGTTGTGCGTATTATAGCACAATTTATATACACATATGTGTGTGTAATCTGCGGAAAGAAGAAAGCTTGCTTACACGTGCATGCACACATGTAAACATTTGCTTCAGAGGTAAGATAAATTCCTGAATGAGACGAACATATTATTTCATTGAAACATATTACTTTAAAATGTATAATGATTATTTCCCCATCAAACACAATGTATTCCATATGTTTGAGCAGAGTTCTAAGGGCAAATATCATAGTTATAGTGTTTCTTTTAAATTCAAAAAAAGGATTGAAAATATGAAATTTTGAGAAGACCTAGATATGGAAATTTAACATAGTGTATCAATTGTTTCTTAATTCATAGAATTTTTCAAAGGAAAACATCTTTTGAATACAAAGAGAAACTTGTGTTGAGCATGCATGCATAAAGATCAGAAGAATTAATGAATATAATTATACACACATATACATATAAAGCACTAAAGAAAATAGGCAAGAAAATTATGTAGGCATACAGGGAAAATTTTAAAAATGCATTTATTACAGATCTAATCTAATGTACTTCTAATATGTGTAAAATCTGTTATCTACAGATTTGCATGATTTTCTCACTCAATGACTTTAGTCATTAAACAGAATATCTTACTGTTAAGAAAAATGTCATTCATAGATCTCATTGCAAAAGTATGCCTTCCTCCAATAGTGTATATTCCTTTTGCTGCTTAAAATGAAATATTTACTCAGGAGGAAACCCACATTACGGTGTCACCTCATGGCATCATGTTTGAAATAAATGATATCAACCCAAGAAATCAATGTCAAACAGAAGTTATCAACAAATACATAAGTGAGCTTAGGGAAAGATCTTTACTTCCCAAGTTTTCAAGTCTTCAGTTGACTTGTCCTGTGCAGGGTGCTCTGATGCAGGTTTTTGTTTGTTTTGTTTTAGACAGGGTTTCTCCGTGTAGTTTTTTGGCACCACCCAGTAATTCAGTTTTTTGATGTATAGTGAAGTACAAAATACATCAAACTGTTCCTGAACCCTTGACCCAGATCAACTGTGAGAAACTAACTGTGACTTTATAACAATGACATTGTGGTAATTTATAATATAGAAAATATTATTAATAATATAGTTTTTCCCAGATATATAATGTAAAATTAAATGAGAATTAAAAAGAAACCAGGTAATTGAAAAAGGTATTTCTCAGTTGCAGTATATTTTTATGTCATCCTGCTAAGGCTGCTGTAGTAAAATTACCAATTTGAGACTCTTTTAGTGAACTAAAGTCAGAAACAAGAAACAACTTTGCTTTTTAAATGAAGGACTCTCTCTCTCTCTCTCTCTCTCTCTCTCCCCCCCCCCAGGGTGGGGTGTGTGTGTGTGTGTGTGTGTGTGTGAGAGAGAGAGAGAGAGAGAGAGAGAGAGAGAGAGAGAGAGAGAGAGGAGAGAGAGAGAGAGAGAGAGAGAGAGAGAGAGAAAGGGGGGCATGATGTCCATATAGATAAATCCTTGAAGCAAAGTTTAGGATTTTCTAAGTAAATGCATTCTATTCATAAATTATTTTTTTTGCTTGTATTGAAGAATTTTAGCCTGCTTTTTTAATAGCCTGTCATATGGTTTCAGGCTTGGTTGACTAGTCTATACAACTGTTTGAACCAATTTTCTATAATAAATATTAATTCTTTCTTGAAGAAAGAGAAGTGAAACAGGAAACAATATCATCTGTTCTAGGAATTTTGTGAATTATTCCAATATCTGTTAGCCAACTCCAACGCTACTTGATATTTCCAGAACACTAAAAAGAGAAAAAAAAATTTTTTTGTTTGATTTTTCTGAAGTATGGTAACATTGTTATAAATACCAACAAATATACAAAAAATTGTAATCTCAATTCTATTTTTAAATACTACCTAAAATTATCAATAACACATAAGCAAGTTGAACAAAAATCATACTTAAAGAAATAAGATATGCATAAGTAAATTATATTACTTATGTAGACCCCATACAGATTAAAATAAAATAACTTAATAAGAAAGAAAATCAAATTAACTATGGAGCAAAATTAAAGTCACATTATTCTGCTCAGATTTCAACTAAATAATTGGAAAATTTGAATGAATACATAATTTCAGTTGTGGCAGGACAACTGGATGTTTATATGGAAGTAAACTGAATTTTGGTTTAAAACTCATAGGATACACAACAATTAAATATTAATGAATGATAGTAAAGTGTAAGAATTTAAATTATAAAATTTTAGAGAATGTGACAGTATATTTAAAACACTGGTATAGTATGATAATCTTTATGTAGGGCCCACCAGCACTAATTGGACTAAGAGATTGTTTTGCTGCTGGCCATGATACTTACATGGAACCCATTAATGTGCATGGTCACCTTCCAGAGCTCTACTTTAAATCCTACTGCTGATGACACCACATATTTACATAACACATAGAGAAATTGAGCCATTGGTCAACTGGAAGCTTCATGCCTTCTTGTTAGCCTTTGTAGTTCTGGAAGTTGGCTATGGTTCTAAAGGACAAAAGTAATCATCATTTTCACCCAGCTAGCAATGCTATGGACTACAATAACAACATGCCTGGAAAGATCCGCCCACTGGCGCAGTACTGGCACAGATGTTATGGGAGTAACCAATACTTTCTGGTTGGATTTTTAGGTCTGCTCCATGAGATGAAATACACACCATACCTGACAGTGTGAATGAAGCCAAGAATCTGAGGCTGGATAAATTATGTTCCTTATGGGAAATATGCTATTACTCTGATATATTGATTTAGCAATAAAATGATTTCCAATGACATATTACTATACCCATAGTTCACTCACTGCTCAACTTTACTAGAGAAGCTTCTTTTTTCAGTATATGGAAATTAAAACAGAAACACACAACTACTCGATGTGCTGATAATAAGAGACCTTGGAATGCTCAGTCCTAAATAGGATATCTATAGCACACCCCTAAACCAAGGCTCAGGGATCTTTGTGCAAGAGAAAGCAGAAGAGCCAGAAGTAGTAAATGACTCCAGGGAAACAATTTCTATCAGATACAGCAGGGATGTTTGTTCATAGCAACTCATGGTGACTGACAGTATGCCCTAGACCTGCTGAAGATCAAGCAAGACAAAATCCCAGCATGGGGTATAAGAGGCTGACTTGAAGTCCCAGCCCTAGCCAAGAAGCTATTGGCAATTGCTACCTGCTTAAGACACAAAGTAATGTGCTTTAATGAAGTTACAGAGTAGACTGACATCATGCTGGGGTGGACTCCACACATAGGAGTAGTTGGCACACTCAGTCTGGACTCCATGTTTTATTGCTTTAAGAGAGAGAACACGACTAAAGTTGGATAATTATGAGAGAATTTGGGGGGAGTTCAGGGAGGGGATGCATATGATCCAAATACAGTGTATGAAATCCTCAAACAACAAATAAAATCATTACTAAAATTTTAAAAATTTAGGTAGAACACACAAAAATAAAGTTGTATGAATTGCATGGTAAATATTTTTATAGAGGGTCTCATTATGTCATTCTGGCTGAATTGTAATTTACTAAAGAGACCTTGCTGTAACCAAATTCATAGATGTCCATCTGGCTGTGCTTCCCAGTCCTGAGTACTTGATTTAGAGGTGTGGATTACCACATTTATTTTCATAAATATTGATTTCTCTTAAATATTACAGAAAATAAAATAGAATACTTGTAGCATGCATATCTGATGACAAATATCTGATAAATAACTTACAAAGTGCACACAAGAATATAGCACACACCTCTCAAATAAGTTAATAAAGGCCAAAACAGTTTGAAAAAAAAAAAAGGCCGCCAATTCATTCATGGAGAAAATTTAATTTAAAGTTTTATTGATACTTTTAAGTAGATAAATATAGAAACACTGGCAATATCAAATGTTTCATGGGTATATGACAACCACATTTCTTATATAAAATAATGATGTTACTGACAGCTGCTCAAAGCATAAGTATCTATTCACCTTATTTTTTTAATTTTAATTTGTATTCCTCCACCTATAATTAAATGTAACTCTCAGACCTCATGAGAGAAATTTCTTTATGTAGCACACAGTGGTAAATGCAGAAATTCACAAACTGGCTGAACTACAGGGCCAAAGGGGCTGAGAATGCTAAGTCACAAAGGAGTCATCTGTATCACACCCATACAGAAAGCTCAGGGAGCATCATGAAAGAGGAGGCAGAAAGTTTGGAAGACCAATACTGAAGCAAAACAGCAGCGTTGCCCTAACATGGCAGGAAAGCTGCATTCATGACTCAAAAGCAGTGACTGCCTGAACAAGATCAAGCCAGGAAACACTGTAGCATAGAGAGGGGAGATATTCAGGATTCAACATTCCTAAATGAAGAGGTGTTATCAATCGATGCCTTCTGAAGAAGGTGACATCAATATTATGTAAAGATGTGGCTCCTGGTATATCAACCATGTATCAAGGAACCTTATAGTATGTCAACTCACTCAGAGAAAAATGACATGAATGCACATATTGTACATAAGTGTTCAAAAAGTTATATTCAGTAAGCACTAAACTCATTATGAAAAGAATGAATGCACATTACTGTTATCTACAATAAGTGGCATGTTAACTAGGAATGAAACACTGAAAGAACTATTTAGAAGCACAATATCCATTGAAGTCTAAAAACAATAATGAAAATTAAAATCTATTTTTCCATTCACTTAAATTTCTATAAATTTCAAAGTGTACTATTGTAAGAGAAGTAAATTAGAGCTGTCCTTGTCCAAGAGAAGATGGACGTATAACTTATTCGTTTATGAAGAACATTCTAGAAATCATGGAAACGCTCTGTTGTGGTATTGACTGTGTATCCTTATACATCTGCTGATTCTTAAATAATACAATATAATAGTGCACATTTTTTGACAGAAATTATACATGAATAAATCCAGTTAAATAAAAACCAAAGTAAGTCATTCTCATTTCTGTTCCTTGGTTTAGAGAATGCCACATTCTAATTAAAGAGAATGAACAATATTTATTGGTTGTGGCTTAACATAATTGTTTCTAAAGGGAAGAATTCATGGTTTTCTTACATATGTGTGTGTGTGTGTGTGTGTGTGTGTGTGTGTGTGTGTGTGTGTGTGTTTGTGAATGTTCCAATATGGGAGAAATATGGAAGTCAGAGGACAACCTACAGAGGTTGTTTCTCTTCTTTAATCATGTGAGTTCTTGGCATAGAACTCAGATTATCACATCAAAGCAGCAAGAACCTTTACCTGCCGAACCATCTGATGAGCCCTTCATGATTCATTTCTTGTCTCTTCATACTACAAGTAAATTTTCAGTAGATCATTCCATTTTATCAGAGGAAATGTGAGTCCATCCATTCAATGTTGTCCCTTGTTTGGTATAAAATGCATTGATTTTACAAAAACCATTTCACCTTAGAAAGTTAAAAAACATATATAAGTCAGAAAACAGCAGGGCTGCCAGAAACACTTTGGACAAGAAAATAAAATGTATTCCCTGAACACTTGTCCAATGGAAATAAATTCTTGTCTTACCATAATGGAAGCACTCTAGTATAATTAACCTGAGACCCAATGGATAGCTGCTACACTCAAGAGAATAGTATAAGTGACTCATCAGTGAGTTCTCCTGTTGAAACATAGCCACTTAACTGTGGAGAGAGTTAGGACAGACATGGAGATAAATCCTTTCTCTTGAGTTTAGACATTACCTCCATCCATACTTCATGACTATTTCCTAGATGGACTGTTTCAGCAAGTACATGGTAGGTGGAGATGGTACTTATGAACATTCAAATAAAATCATTTTATGTACACACACACACACACACACACACACACACAAAAAAAAAACTCTACAGTGAAGGTCTGTTGGTAAGCATTCACACAGGAAATTGATACTGTTCCAGTTTTTGTACATCCTGAGAAATGGATCTGCAACATTCTTTCCCACAGCAGAATTTTTATGTCTACCTTCTTCCTTTTGTCCCCTAGGCGATAGAGAAAATTGTTGACAAAGTCCCATGCCACAGGGAGAACCAAGATGTCAATCAGATTCATTTTAGGCAAGGTAGAAAGTAGTAGTTCCCCTCCCCCCCCAAGAGGGATGTTTATCATAACTGCTTCTACAACACATTCCTAATTAATCCTTCAGAGAGACCGGAAGGGATTATTAATAAGAGCTTTCAATTGAGGTAAGAATTAGTAATCAAGTTATGTCTCTTTGCATATAATATAGGAATTCATTATTAGTACCCAGTAAGAAATGAAAAAAATACTGGAAATTATATCATGATATTAAATTAATATTTGTAAGTCAAAAATCTAGTAAAAAGTAAACCAATATTATATATATATATATATATCATATAATCATGTTTATTGTAACAGTTTTAAAGCAAATATACTTGTGAACAAGTTTACCAAAATTAAATACAAAAACATGCAAAACTATAAGTGATGTGGTTGTATTATGAATATTTTTCTTTGTGCCTTGAAACAAGGCACAGATATGTGATTAATTCAGGGCAGTGGTTGAGGACAAATGTCACAAGAGTTACCTCCAGGACAGAGAAGAAATTTTAATTTCTGAAGCACAAATGTTTATAATTGCTTAATGAATTTTGATTTCCCAGAGGGGAAGAACTGCAGTTAACAGCATGGCTTTAAGAAATGCATTCACTTAAAAAGCTCACATGCCAAGAAACTCTACTATGATTTTTCATCAGCTTTCCTGTCTGGGAGAGTTCTGTTCTAGAGTTTCCTGTCATGATATAAGGGATGTATTTTGCATTGTCTAATAGGGTATCTTTTAAGTTTTGTTTGTCAAATGTGTAACTGGCATGACTAAGGAAGTGGTGTTTTAAAATAATTTAATGTAAATTATATAATTAGGGTGAAGGAAATATCTTATTAGGTAAAAGCAGACTGTATCACAAGCCTGCTACTCGAGTTCAATCTCCTAAATCCATGTAAAAAGAAGAAAAAGAAAACTGACTCAACCAAGTTGCCCTCTGACCTACACACATGGCATGTATGCCCCACACATGACTATCACATTTTAAAATTACAATATTTTAAATTAAATATAAACACACCTGCCCTTTACCCAAAATGCTACCATTTGCAATCACAGCCTAATTCATGACTTGTGGCCACAAAACCTTTTTAATATGAACCACTTTTCCTGGAATCACACTTCTTCCCTTGGCCACCCCTTCCCCCAACTTGCTCTGATCTACAAATCCTCAAGATTTTTAATTATGAGAATATCTCCATGACAACATCCACAAAATTGTCCCCTAGTCCTTCTCTCATTCCAACTTGCCCTGAGGCCTCTATTCCCTTTTGAAATTGTGGTCTCTTTTAAAATTATCCTCATTACCAACACACGTGTACCACCCATACATACACATACACACAGGAATCTATTAAGGGTTGCTTCAATATGTATGTGTTTATAGCAAACCACTTAGGTTTGGATAATCTATCAAGGTGTTCATATATAAAGAATTCTGCCTTTTTCAGTAGTCACTGATTACTTGTAACTTTTCATTTATGGTGGAGCCTTATGAAACATCCCATACCCATGCTATCATGTGGTCAAGCTTTATGAAATATTCCACATCTATATGATCATGTGGTAAAGCCTTATAAAACATCCCACATCCATATTATCATGTGATCTTGGCCTGTCATTAGATAAGTTTTATTTGCATAGCCATACTACTGGTATTTCATGGGTGTTGCAATCCTGTCACATCTAGAAGATATTATCTCTGTCTCATAATAGATGTCCAAATCACAAGACTCTTACAAGCTTTCTGCCTTTTCTTATGTGATATTTTCTGAGACATGGGTGAAGGAGTTCTGTGCTAGATTTATCAGTTGGGGGTGAGCACCCATACATTGCTTCTCTTCTGAATTTAAAAAATACAAGTTGTAGATTTCTGTAGCTTCTGTTACTTTAAACTGAAGTTTATTTGGAAACAGGTGAGAACTGAAGTTATGTATGGGTATAAGGCTAAGTAATTTGATAGAAACTATATAGATTTGCAGAAATGGCAATAATTCTAGGCTCTCCTACCTCTACAATCACAGATAATAATCTATGTTTATAGTACCAAGCATTAATTCCATCACACTTAGGAATTATACCCAATTAGAAAACTGGTGGTTACCCCAAGATAAAAGTGTAATTATTGTCCTATTGGGTATATTTTTCCCTGATGGTAATTATTGAAGTTTATAAGGTTGACAACAAGGTAAAACTACTGACTGATTTTACCTTCAGCAGATTGCATAGACTCTTCAGATAACATGAACTTAGTTCTCAAAGAAGCTCCCAGAATCTTCCAGATCACATATACAAAAATATGCAAAGACAACACACAATTCTTGCTCTGCATGTTCAGTACAAGTAAAGAGAATTAGTTTTTTAGAGTAGCACTGGACACATGATCACTCAGGCTCCATAGCTTTGTGACTGCATCATTTGAAAATCAAAGTCTCTTCTGTCAGGATGTCAGGTCAAGAGACAGCTTGAGTCAAGCATGAGCAGTTTCAAGTTCCAGCTTTAAAGTTCCACAGATGATTTCCCCTCTCATTTCATCAGCCCAAGTAGTCATGTGGACACACCTTGCTTCAAAGGACTGGGGACTGCTCATGAGATCATTCTCAAAGGCTTCCTTCTTTAAAAGACCATTCTACTCTTCAGTGCTTTCAAATTTACTACATCTTCAAAGTATTCAGTGGGCACCAATGGAAAGAAGGGGAGTCTGCAGAAACAAGATAAAGTAGTATTCGTCTTTTCTCCTTTCCATGGTTGGTAACACTACTCAACTCAGGAAGCCTGCTGTCTCTCCTGAGAACAGCTGCAGTTCAGTCCCACGGTGGGTATTGGTACCATTGTCAGCAGAGTGCTGAGTGACAAGCAGATTCCAAACATCCTGCATCTGGGCATTCGTTCAGCTAGGACAGTGGTTCTCAAGGTGTGGGTCATGACTCCTTTGAGAGTCCATTAACCCTTTCACAAGAGGGGTTGCCTAAAACCATCAGAAAACACAGATATTGACGTTACAATTCATAACAGTAGCAAATTTACAGTTATGAAATAGCAAAAAAAAAAAAGATTAATGGTTGGGGGTGACCACACATGAGAAACAGCATTCATGGGTCACAGTGTTAGGATAGTTGAGAACCAACGAGCAAGGAGCTTGACAGGTCTGACTAGCAAAGCCCTACCTGTAGCACTTTCCCAGCCTTGAAAAAACATAAACATTGTGTCTTGAAGCCGGACCTACATCACAGTGGGAATTTCATAATTTTGTTTTGTAATAATTTAGGATGTGAAGAAGTACCTCTAGATATTTGTTCCCTGCCTGTCTATTGAACCCCTTAACCACATTCCATTTCTCTTCTGTTATGTCTCAGCATGTCTACATATGTCTTTGGATTAGGGGCCTCACAAAACTTCAAAAGGAAAATTTGTCCTTTTCTCTTTGTTAGAAAATTCACAGCTAGAAATGTCCCCATCAACAAACTAAACATATGAACAAATAAAATTCCCAGACATTCTCTATTCTAGATCTACTTCTTACAGTGGTTGTCATAACCTTAAATGAATCTTGGCAATTCAATTCTGTTTGCATCATGGAAACGTGCGCTGATCATTTTTACATTTTACTTTTCATCTAAACATCAAAAGTTTAAGATTTTCTTTTTCTAACACACATATAGTATGTATTTATCTTCCCAAATATGACATTAGGTTTGAAATATTTTTTAAAAATATAATTATGAAAAGTTATATAGTTTAGTCAGTGATAGTCTTTCATAAACAGTAGTTAAACAAAAATCCACCAGACCTTAAATCTGCATCTTCTCATTTTAGAAAACTGTACTGTTAATAAAATAATCAAAATATACATTTTTGGAGAAGCAAGACTACAACAATTCTGTTGTTTACCCGATTTTCTGAATAGTGTTCATTACATGATATGTAAGCAACAAAACCACCATTATAAGAAATCTTGAAATGTATCAAATTATTTTGTGTGTTTGTAATTAACCTTACATTAACTTGATATACTTTTAGAACATTGTAAAATATAAAGTCACCTTCACTATTTAGCTAATCAGGACCAGTATAACATCTTGAGGATCAAACTAGTACTAGATAAGTTAAAAAAAAAATTACTGTGAAAATATTAGAAATCTGAAGTGAGAAAAAATGCTGTAAGAGAGATAGAAAAGAGAAACATTTGGGGGTGAGGGGCAAACAGAAAGTGGGAGAAAGACATAGAAATGTGTACAGATAAACAGAAATATCTACTTTATTTCGATACCTAGATCAAAGGACTGCATCCATTGTTTTCACTTTTTCAAAGAAATTTAGGAGTGTAATTCTGTTTTCTCCACTTGGTCTTTATTAGAGGAAACAATATGATCACATTTTACTGCCAGCAATAATCTAACTTCAGTAAAATAATAAGTCTTAGGAACACATATTTGTCTCGGGTAAGTTATCTTTGACCTTGCAAGGGGAGTACTCTGGAAGCTTGGTGGGAATTCTTTGAATGTCTATAAACTAGGAATCATTTGATTTGTCACAGAGACAGTTCTCATCTTGAATATGATCTCACTGCTTTATGTTTTGATCAGTAAATCTTGTAAACATCCTGTGTTTCAAAGAACTGTAAAACCATGCTTTGCAGACTATAAATCAGATCCGTAGAACACAGACTTCACTCCAACACTGTCAGTTTGATTTTAAAAAAATATTTGAAATGTGCTAGTCTTCCTTTTGGCATAAAAAGGAAGTAAGGAAGCTTACTAGAGTTCCGTTGAAAAACAGAAAAAGATACCTCCTTGTTGTTGCTTCCTATTTATTGTTCCACATCTGCATAAATTCCCACTTAGAGTAGATTCAAACTCACAGACAGGAAAGGGCACCTTGCTTGTGATTAAATATGGAGAAAAACTCAATACAAAACACAAGCCTAACAAACTCCTTATCTAAGAAATTTTGTTCCTAGTAAAAATAGATCAGTTAAATTAGCATTCCAGGTGACTATTAACTTCCTAAGACTCCTATCACAATCTGCTATAGAAAAGATGGAATTTAATATGTAAAAAATAAATAGCCTATGATAATTCTAAATGAAAGACATCCAAACTCTAGGTCTTGACAAAAAAATAATTACCTCTTGGACTTTGAGAAGAATAGGCTTTGCCTTTCTTTGAGCCTGAAGTGGTAGTAGTCAGTATTCATTGGGATTGGCTTTGAGATGCCTACTCCATACCCAATACATGTCATCACATAGGATTTACTCTTTATTTGAGTGTTCATTTTGGCTTCCTCCAAAACATGTGACCTTTAATTTATATAAGGTCACATAAAGTTTACTTAAGTCATTAGATGAAGATCTCCTATTCACTGGTGTGATTCATATGAATTGTACCTATTACAACGCTCCAATCCATTGAGGTAACTCTGAGGTTTAGAAAGATAGGATATCAATTCACATTTCTGTGTAAGGAGACACAAAATAGCATCTGAATTATTTTATATTGAAAATAAATTCTTCTTTCATAAAACATCAACAGCAACAATGTTTCTACTTTACCTACCTCACAAAAGAAATTTCTAAAACCTATTGAGAAATTTAAAGTCTTCTTTTTTTGGCAAATAAAAAATATTATTAAGAATTAACATGAAATATACATATTATAATGAACTAAATAATTGTCTATATATGTATGAATTATAATAATACTGATTCTGTATGTGTTCATGAAAAGACAAATAATTCTACATATTCAATTATGCATTTTGTACCTGTACAATACCTAATACAGTAGTTCTGATCATAGTATATACTCTCTAGCTCAAAATTTTTATATTTAAACATTTTACTACTTATAGATAATTATTTTCTTATTAAATATCTTCAAATTAATGCAATGAGCTAATAGACTTACATGACAAAATATCTGTTTGTGTTTTGTAATATTTTCTTACTTAATATTATAAGCTTCTCTAAATTTCATGTTGTAACGTTTCTATGGAGTTTTTACATGATGTCTGTACAATTTTTCTAGAATACACACTGCTGTACATGTCATGTAGCTGCCTCTTCTGTAGACTGTGTAAACATTTCTTACTAGACAGTTTTCCTAAGTTCTTGCAATATCAACTGTTTTTAATACTGAAATAACATCTAGAACCCATGTTTATTAATATTTTTGTTCTTAATACTGTGGATACAGAGTCTGTATGTTTCTTATCTACCCAAGATTCCTCAGTATTCATAATATATTTGATGAGGAAATAGTTCCCATTACTACTTGCATTGGTAATATTTATCATTATCTTTAGTTTCTAAGCCTGAACACTAATAGAAGTTTCTGCTAGTCTCCTGTTGCTTGAGTCGTAGGCATATCTCTGTGTGATTTCAAAATTTCTCTTCAAGGAACCAGAGAGATGGCTCAGTGGATAAGAGCACTGACGGCTCTTACAAAGGACCTGGGTTCAATTCCCAGCATCCACATGACAGCTCACAACTGTCTGTAACACCTGTTCCAGGGAACCTGACACCCAAGGCAAAACACCAGTGCACATAAAAAAAAATCTCTTCAATACCTCAACGTCTGAGCTCTGCAACTACTCTAGTCTTCAACAGTTCAGAGTTCTTTCTTGGATACCCAATCTCCGTGATTATCCTGCTGTACTTCATTCTTGATTCTATTGCATGGTTTTGTTTTGTTTTGTTTTGTTAAAAAATAATAGAAAATACTGTTTTAAATACTTTAAAAACTCTTCAATCATGTTATTCCATTTAACATAAAAAGAGAAAATTCTTCCTTTATTTATTATCATGAGGCTTCTTGCTTCCAGTTCAGGGAGAATCATCATTGCTTTTTTGATTCTTCCCTTTTAACAGTTTATCCTGATTTTCTTTCATATGCTTAAAATACCCATAAAATCTGCTAATTTAAAGCATATTCTCTAACTATCTAAAGATAAAACAACATAAAACAAAAAACACAAAATAAGAGTTGCAAAATTAAGGCCCAGATACATATATAAAGATTTATACTTCATGAGAGTCTAGCATTATTGATCTTACATTTTATTATTATTTTCAATTATAATATCTGACAAATACACACATGCATATGCACATTCAAAGTTGGGGATATGTATATACTTATATACACACAAACATATGTGTATGTGTGGTGAGCTTGCACTACTGATATTTGTATTACTCTGGGACAAGAAGGAACTAAGACTATTTTGTTGCCAGCTGCATTCCCTATTATAGATTGCTCAATATTTCCAACCAGGTCTATATCAGCACTGTGGGTAGTCTTTTTTCCATCTGCCAAATACAGAGGCTGGAAGGGATATCTTCAGTATAATTTCCAACAAGGGATTAATGAACAGGGCATAATATCAGGAATTAATTGATCACCCAATGAAGTGTGATCCTACATAGTCTTAACAATAAAAACCTGGAGTGATGACTACATGCGAACAGGAATAGGCAGAGTGCTGGAGAGGTCCCCTGAAATCCACAATGATACATCCTCTGTAGACTGCTGGCAATGGTTGAGAGAAAGTCTGATCTGACCTAGTCTGGTGATCAGATGACCAAACACTCTAAAGGTCAAGCTGGAACTCTCATCCAATAACTGATAGAAGTGGATGCAGAGATCCTTGGCCAGGCCCCAGGTGGAGCTCCAGGAGTCCAGTTGTTGAGAAAGAGGAGGGACTGTAAGAGTGTGAATTGTTGAGACCAAGATTGGAAAAGCACAGGGACAAATAGCCAAACTAATGGAAACACATGAATTATGAACCAAAGGCTGTGGAGCCCCCAACTGGATCAGGTCTTCTGGATAAGTGAGACAATCGAATAGCTTGAACTGTTTGGGAGGCATCCAGGCTGTGGGATCAGGACCTGTCCTTAGTGCATGAGCTGGCTGTTTGGAACCTTGGGCTTACACAGGGACACTTTGCTCAGCCTGGAAGGAGGGGACTGGACCTGCCTGTACTGCTTCCACCAGATTTAAATGAATTCCCGGGGGATTTCTTGGCCCTGGAGGAGATAGGAATGGAGGGGAGGGGAGTGGGGGAAGGGGAGAGTGGGGGTGAGAGGGGGAGGACAGGGGAACCCATGGCTGATGTGTAAAATTAAAACACAAATATAATAATAATAATAATAATAATAATAATAATAATAATAAACCTGGAGTCAGATAGCAATGGTGAAAGCTGAATGATCAGAGCAGTCACTGGAAATTTCTTACCTCTAAGAATCCCCAGACCAAAATAGGGAGTCAGTGGGGCTGAGATCCTGTCTCCATTCACCTTATATTTCTGTCTCCAACTCCCTAGTGCTGAGATTAAAGGTGTATACCACCACTGCCCAGCTCTGTTTCTCCTTTAGACCGGTTCAATCTCCTGTAGCCCAAGGTGGCTTTGAACTCCTGATCTTTCTGTTTCCTCCTCCCAAGTGCTAGGATTAAAGGTGTTTGTCACCAGTGCCTGGCTAGTGGCTAGTTCTTCCCTTCAATTTCCAGGCAAGCCTGATTCATCAGAACACAAACAAAATATCACACGACAGCCCATAATACATGTACAATTTGTTTTACCTGTGTTTATCATTTAGGACCTCCATGACCTGTCACACAGGTTTGAGAGCATGCTAGAAGCTCATTAATGCAGCATTTGGAGTTTTGTCCAGCTTTTCCCTGGAAACACTGACTCACACAAGTCTTTCCTCATTGGCCTTCAAGTTACACAAATAGACTATTTTGCCTTCTTTGTTTTCCTCTCATTCCCACTTGATTGCTTTAGAACTGCATGAGACTATTCACATGTCAGCCTACATCATCAAATTCTATTATAAAGATTGCATCTCACCACGGAGTTCAGCAAAGTTTCAAGCTTCATATACATCACAAGGTTTCTGCTAGATCAACTTCTCCCTAAATTTCGCATGAACAAATTCCTATTTGGTTCAACAAACTGGTTAACAAGCATTGCCTCTCTCATGCCTGTGTCTCTTGGTAAAGTTTTCTTCTGCTACTGTACTCTTGAACAGAGTGTTACTGAGCATATCAACCACACTCTGGTTCTGGCCCTAAGTTCACAAGTGCAACAGAAATAATCCCCTTGAAATTTATCTTGTTGAGCCAACAAGTTTATTAGGGTTACTAAAGAGAGGCAACTTGGAGAAGCACAAGTAACTCAACTACACCCTCATCCCTAAAATGAGCATGTCAGAAAGGAAGAAACTGAAAAATAAAAATGAATAATTAAATAAATCAAATTTAAAAAAAAAAGCTGTGTTTATGGATCTCCCGGCTGAATTGGAAAGACACTTGGCCAAAGCATCTCCATGTAACGTTCAGTCTCTTGCTTCATTTTTGATCTCAGGAAAGGGCATTTTAGTGATGAAACTTTCTCAGTTTCATGGATGCCTTTAATCCCAACACTGGAGAGGCAGAGGCAGGCAGATCTTTGTCCAGGGCCAACCTAGTCTAAGAGTGAGTTCCAAGACAGCCAGGGCTACAGGCAGACATAGCCTGGTTTTCTGGTTTCACAAAGGACATTAGTCTTAGCAAGACATAAACAGCCATTTGTGCCACAGAAACCTCCTGAGAGGCTGGCTTTTCCTTTTCCAGAACCATTGTGAATCCTGGTGGGAACAGTGTTGGGCAGCCTGCCACTCACAGGATGTCAGCAAGTGACCGAAGCTAGTTTGCAGAATGTACATAATGAATTCCTGTGACACTTGCACTGTGGATAATAGAAGGCAGGAAACATTCTGCAAGAGCAGAGTGAAAGCTTCTGCTCCTTGAAATTCTCCAAAAAGGGTAGAGTGTACTTCCAGAAAAACCTGGAACTGCAGTATGAAATCAAGCGACTGAGGCCCGTTTCTCCTTTCACTTCCTGTGTGGTCCAGTGGCCTTGGGTGTCACCTCTCTTAATGAACATGTTCATTTCAGTCATTGTCCACTCATTTTGGTAATGTAGAAGAAACTGAAATGACACATTTCACTGCTTGGGACATATGCTTATTATATCCTTTTATATTTTTGATAGATTTGTATACAATAGCCTTACTTATGATTATATTTTTTTCTGAAGGATTTCGTCTCTTCTGCAGTCACATAATGCTGCATATTCTTTATTTTTGCCACATACAGGATCTTAATAATTACTTCAGTTGAATAATGGATTACTGCTTATTATTTTATGTAACTTTCATCTTAAAGTTCATCTCACATTGTATTTGTTCAGGTTTCATGCAAGTGTCAATGCTAATTATAAAAATATATACCTGACATTTATTTCTGGAGTCATAAAAAGAATGTTTGAGGTTACACATAAAATTCTCCACTCAGGACACAAGAGTAACAGGTGAAGTATCCAACTTAACACATGAGAATCCAATTCTATTTTCTTTAAATTGAACTATAAGAAAAAAAAAGTGAATTCTTTTTAATTCAAGTTTTCCTAATTAAGGTTCAGCTGACATAGTGAGCTTATTTTCTAGGAATTGGCACTATGGAGGTTAATTAGAAGATCATTATTGAAAATTCTGAGTCCAACATAATTTTAGTCCCCTTATGTGGGAATTTCCTCAATTGTGATATTTGATACTTGCAACATTTTCTTCATACAAGAAGGTAATATACCTATGTAGACCTCTACATAAAATTTGAGGGCCACAAGCCCCTAATAAATATGGAATTGAGGAAATCAATGAGTAAAAATTTTAACATTTCTGAAAGATTATAAAAGCTTGTCTTCCCCAACCATATCAGCACTGGTCTGGAGAACAGCCTTTTTGCATACTATCACTATTAAAGCTTGGGATAGGATATATATATTAATATGGTGACACATCCTATGTTACAGAATACTTGTGTGTTTTCTGGTATTTTTCCAATAGTTGTCACTAACATACTCTCCTCCACTTCAAGATAGAATAGCTAGAATTTCTCTGGGCACTTCAAGGTCCCTTGGAGGTCATACTCTGCATTCCCCCTCCAGTATTCACAAATTATATGTTTTACCATTTTGAAGAATTTATATTTTTAAGATTATAACATGATTTCTTTCATAAGTGAAATACCTTCTATTTCAGATATATCAACTCATACTTTTATTTACCTTCCTTTTTCTAATATGCCATTAAATTTCACCATAGACCTACATTTTAAAGGTCACTTATTATAATGCTTTGGGATTCATTGTATGTTGCTCTATATTTAATTCCCCTTTCTCTACCTCTGTTTTACTTCCAGAAGGTTTTATATAATATTACTCTTGCATATGTTTGTTTTTAATAACATCCAGTGTTTTAGTAGAAAGAATTACAAAGAAAACATTTAAAACTGGCTTACAAATTATCATTCAAATGATTCTATTGACATAAGAAATTATTGTACACGTCTAGACATTTAAACAGTTCACAAAATAGAGTAAAACATTCACTTATACAATAGCTTATTGTCGTTGGACAGACACGTGGCCAAAGCATCTCCGTGTAACCTTCAGGTTCTTGCTTCTTTTTCCATCACTCTGAGAAATAAACCTTAGAGGTAAATTCAACATAAATGGAAGGAGCATTAGGGGGATTTCTCAGTGGGTAAATCACTTCCCATGCAAGCAAGCCAACAGAAATTTGGAATCCTAGAACCTACAAAAAATATGTCATGAGCATGACATCCCACTTATAGTCCCAATATTTCCAAGGTAGAGATAGAATCCGTAAAATAAGACAGATAATTAGCTTAGCTGAATTAGTGAGCTCTCGGTTCAACTGTGAGATTCTACTTCCAAAATTAATGGAGTGCTAATAGGTAAGACTCTAGATGTTAACTTCATGCCTACACACACATAAGCATGTGCACACACTCACACCCACTAAAAATTAAAAAAAAATAAATCTTAAAAATAAAGAAGGTGGAAGGTAAAGAAGAAAGACACAGATCACAGATGTTTCTTTCTTCCACACATATACACATACCACATACACATAGCTATATATCACACTACATGAACACACCCACATACACACACACACACACACACACACACACACACACACACACACATACATGAATACACACACACACATCTCATGACAGTATTTTGGAGGGTACTCTTCTTGGGCTAAATGTGTATGTGTGTGCATATGTGTGTGTGTGTGTGTGTGTGTGTGTGTGTGTGTGTGTGTTTGTATAAATGTACATTCCTATGAAGAGACTCATCAGAGTAGAAAAATTCTTAAACTAAAAAAAGAAAGAACAGAATTACACTTGAGTTTCCAGTCTTCAGGTCACATTCGTGTGTGAGTTAGTAAGGAAAGATTTGCACATAATGGTACCTGGAATAGAACTGTTATTTAGGGAAGTTAATTTGACAAGAACGTGTGGGATGGATTAGAGTAAGAGAGTGGAGACAGCAGCACCAATTAAGGAGCTAAACCCTAGCCCTTGTGAGAGTTAATGAGGCCTCAATTGAAATCATTGCGACTGTGGAGACAAATGGAAGGTTAACACACTTCTGGCCTTCTGCCTACACAGATAGGGACAGTTGTTAGCTATGTGGTCTCTGAATGCTGGGGCTGCTACTTTATATTAATGCATTTTGTTTTTAAATGTACAATACATTTATTTAGATTTGCATTGAAACGTAAACTTAGTCTGTAGCTACAATGATGGTTTAGGAGAGAAGGATTTTAAAATGTACCTGTGACAGAGAAGCAGGCAGACTTGGTGAAACTCAAGAGCTTCCAATCTTCCTGGGAATCCAAGTCATATAGACATTAAAAAAAATGAAAGCCTGATCTGACCCAGTCTGGTGATCAGATGGCCAAACACCCTAACAGTCATGCTGGAACTCTCATCCAATAACTGATGGAAGTGGATGCAGAGATCCTCAGCCAGGCCCCAGGTGGAGCTCCAGGAGTCCAATTGTCAAGAAAGAGGAGGGTCTGTAAGAGTGTGAATTGTTGAGACCAAGATGTGAGAGGCACAGGGACAAATAGCCAAACGAGTGGAAGCACATGAATTATGAACCAAAGGCTGTGGAGCCCCCAACTGAATCAGGCCCTCTGGATAATTGAGACAATTGAATAACTTGAACTGTTTGGGAAGCATCCAGGCTGTGTGACTGTGGCCTGTCCTTAGTGCATGAGCTGGCTGTTTGGAACCTTGGGCTTATACAGGGACACTTTGCTCAGCCTGGAAGGAGAGGATTGGACCTACTTGTACTGAATCCGCCAGGTTTAAATGAGTCCCCAGGGAAGTCTTGGCCCTGGAGGACATGGGAATGGAGGGGAGGGGCTGGGGGGAAGGTGAGGGTGGGGGTGAGGGGGGAGGACAGGGGAAGCCATGGCTGATGTGTAAAATTAAAACACAAGTATAATAATAGAAAAATAAAAAAAAATAATAAAATAAAAGTAAGCTTTTTGATTCATTCTAGAAAGTTCTGACATAGTTGTTCTGAAGTGGTCTTGTGACACATTCCTTTTTTTAAATTGATTCTTGATGGATTTTGATCCCACTCATCTCTTCCCCCCCTCACCTTTTCCCTCTACCTTTGTGACCTCTGCCACACACACACACACACACACACACACACACAAAAAAAAAAAAAAAAAAAATTAAAAGTATAACCTAAATACAAATCAAAACAAATCTCATCCTGGAAGCTGTAATGTGATCCAAAGAGTCACATAGTATACCCCTAAGTCTATACACACTATACACACATTCTTATTTGTTGATCTTGTGTGACACTTATTAGAGTCATGGTAGCAGCACTGTGAACATATGTTGCCAAAAAGAAAACCTACTATAATAGGATGCACATATATGTGGAATTGTGCCAGCTGGTTTCCAACATCATCTGATTTATCCTTGTGTGTGATTCTGTTTCCTCCTATTTACATTGTTGTCTAGGATCCTGACTACATCTTAGAAAAGCTAAGTTCACATTTCTGTGTATGACTACAAAATCAGGAATATTCTTCTTCAAGGATCATATTATCTTTATAAAATACATATTTTACACAGGGTTACTTTTAAAATCTACTATGAAGAAATGTAAATTTGTATATCTTCTTTTATTTTTTATTTTTTTGGAACAAATGCATATTTATTTATTTATCTGTATTATCTTCCAATGGACTAAGTGATATAATTGCATTGTTCACAAAAGAGAAATCCAAAGACATACTACTATGTCTTTAGGAAATATCACTGCTTATCAAGTGGGCTAAACAATATTTAAAGCTATATCTCAACCATTCTTAAAGACTGTATTATGACAAAGTAGTTATTGTGTTTAAAAAAAATATTTTTATAAATGAGTTATCTGAATTATATTTTCACAGTTTACCTTGGACAAGTTTCTGTCACATTTAAGTTTACCTATACATTATCTTATTTGATTTGAGTATATTTTAATACATTTAACAACCATTTGATATTAAGCATTTTGGCAGAATTTATGGATAGAAAATTTTGGTGCAAAGAAGAAGCCAGAAAAATCCAACCTAATATTATAAAATATAACATTTCCAATTTTATATTTAAAAGATAATTACAACAGGCAGGATAGCGTAAACTCTTCATACAAAATGTCAGCGTACCTATTAAAATAATATAAGGAATGCCAATTACTGTTGATATCATGACTGAAAATTATCTTTAGAAAACTACCTTTAAACTCAAATTTGGAGATGGAACCTCTAATTAGACAGGTAACAAGTTAAACCCTGAAGGCTGATACTGTGGATTTTATTTTGAGGGAGCATTCCCAGGAATGATTTTATGTGAAGGAATACAATAAAACTGAATTTGTTTTAACATTCTGCACTGGTGACAGCATTACAGATTTATATGCAGGAAGTCCATGGTGAAAAAGCAAGGTTGCAGGTGTGTGGTAGCATTAAAAGATGAGTGAGCCACACGTTTGAGACAACAGAGCAATCCCTGAGTTCCTAATTTCATAGGTAAAAGCAACTACTCTCAATCAATATTTAAAAGAAAACAAAGAAAAATTACTCAAGCTTTGCTGCATTAAGATGAAACTATTGTCTTCTAGTATTTTGATGAAATTCTAAGTTCTGATGTGTCACCTTTTTACTTTAGGAACTTGTTTAAGAATTGAGGCTTTGGAGAAGCTTTGAGAGAGGATGGGTGAATTTCAAAATGACAGGAGTTCAAATTGCAGTGAGACATACAGACAGACATTAGCAATGAAGGAGAAAGTGACATAAAATGGAATAGTCAGAATGAGAAATGCAAATAAATCAATGAATTAGAAGTATAATTGGGATGCAATGAGTTCAATATATACTTGCTCTGTATGTACGCCATGGCACTGTTGAACCAGAAGCAGCAATAACATTTGTGTGAGCATCTGTGCCTTTGTCCCCTGGAGCAGCTCAGCTATTTCTCCAATCAATCTGAAACCAGGTTGGAGATGCTGAATCACGTGAGAGATAAGCACTTTCACTACCAGAAGAAAATACATGTCCTTATCTCTGAAGATACAGAGACACAAAAAAGAACCTGAAAAATCATATCATGGTTTGCTTTCTCATTTATTACCAGTGGTTCCTACTCACTTTGTTCTGGGTGATTTCCCAGTCTTTATTAAAACATAACAGGAAAATACGCAGGTCCATCCATTAGTGTGGTCAATTCTGAAGACGAAAATTTTACATCAAACTGTATACTTCGTTATATTAATCTTTCTTTTGTTATAGGGAAAAGTTAATATTTCTATGGTAGAAATTTTGGGTGGATTAATGAAGAAAATCAATATATTAAATGTAAGGTTTGGGTGCACCTCAGCATATGGTAGTTTGGTAATAAAGTGATGAATCTAAACAAAATGCAATGTTCTTATGAGGTAAAAAAAATATGATTAGAATGAGCACAGTTTTATAGAAGGGGATCAAATCAAGGGATTTAAATATGAATGGAGGGTGAAAATTAAGATGAGTAAAAAGAACATGGATTTGAAAGAAAATAGTATTCTTCTTTTAAAGGAGGGGTTAATTAAATTAAGCTCCCTCTCTATATATATTCATAGATATGGATTAATACATATTAATCTTAGACATCCATTTTTCAATATGTTCTCCACAACAACATAAGGAACACTCCTTGGATATATTTTGGAAATACGAACCTTAAAGTTACTTTGAAATTACTGAGTTCAAAACTCTGTAATTATAATAATATGTTCTTCTAAAAATATAAAATAAGGTATAAATAAGCCTTCACAGGATAATTATCTTAGTTAGTAAACGTTAGATGCTCAGAATTAAAGAAGAAGGGTGGAATTCTGGATATAGTCCAATAAGATGATGGGTAACACATAGAATAAGCCCTGAAATTCCCATCCCCCAAATCAATATCTGTTATTTTGTGGATGAAACCAAGAACAAAGATGTGAAATATGAGGAAAGTATCCTGTGGTCCCTATGGTCTTAGACTGCAGGTGGATGGATCCATCAGATCACTAGTCATCAAAAACAACAAACATCTTCTACAATCTCATGAATGTCTTGCTCTGCCTACAAAAGACTCTTATTTCGAAATCTATATGGTTTTTACAAAACAGTTTTCAATCATTATTGACAAAGGAAGCACACTGAGGATTTATCTTAAGGGAATTTGCAGACCCTGTAATGTGGCAGAAAACTGTGTCTTGTCGCCTCCTGTCTCTGAAGCCCACAATCTTAACATTCATAAGGACTGTGCTTTGTGAGGTTCTGCTTCCTGATACATACTAATTTGTCTGAGTGGAGAGATCACACGGGGTTTAGATTCTGGTTGTGAGACCAAATAATTGTAACGCATGTGGTTTCCTTGAGGTAAATTGCTTGTAGCTATGCAGACTCATGGCAATACTTGTTAATAGTACTGTGTTATCTCTCCACTACAGAGCCACTAATGTGTCTCCACTGCAATTGCATGCAACAGAGCCTTATTTACTTTATTAAATACTGTGCCAGATTGAAAATTTTTTGAGGTATGTTTATTCTCTATGTGAAAGACTGTGAAAATAAAACTTTTGAGATCTTTATATTTTGGGAACTTGCCGTTCTAAAGTGCACAATATTTATTGGGTCTTCACTGTGAAATTATTTGCATCCTTCCTTATTTAATGAGCCACTGGTATCAATAAGCCTCATTCTAATGAAGTCTTTCCCTAATAGTTTATAAAAAGGTTTCAATATTTAGGATTTCCCATTAGCTTTACATTTTTATTTTCCTTTTTTAAAAAATTTATTTTATTATTATTATGTGTTTTAATTTTATACATCAGCCATGGGTTCCCCTGTCCTCCCCCCTCCCGCCTCCACCCCTACCTTCCCCCCAGTGCCTCCCCTCCATTCCCATCTCCTCCAGGGCCAAGACACCCCTGGGGATTCATTTAAACCTTTTATTTTCCTAAATTTTCAAGCGATGAAAGTGATAAAGGTGAATCTTTGTTGTTGCAGTTGTGCCTCTTTTTTCAAAATCTGAGATTCAAGAGAAATCACTAAAATTGTCTAGTTAACAAATTATGAATGTCCCAGCCATTTCACTCAAAGAGATGTTTAGTGATATCTTGATGGTTAATTAGTGAAACGCTGGTTTACCTAGAATTGATAAATTAGGATTCATTTGTAACTTATTCCCACATTAAAAAATAACACTTGAGTGATGTTTTCAGTACTAATGATTTTTGCAACACTCATATTATCACAATGATTGCTCTCATAATAACCTTATGTTTCCACATAAGAAATAACCAATATAGGAATAGTTCTATCATTAAGTATAGTGTGCAATAACTAAGATTGCTCTAGATTCAAAATATTTACATGATTTTTATAATCTGGGAAAAACAGTAACTCATTGGACAAGGAAGAAAAAAAGTGGTGCTTTATTTTATTTTATTTTATTTTTTAATCCTCATTGCCCTTCACATTTGTTGGTGAATGCGTCTACTCTCTTGATGCCTCAGCTGCTAATTCCTTGGATTGTGTTTTAAGGGTTCCAAGGCAGATGGATCATCACTTCACAAATGTTATAACCAAACACTTTGAGCTTCTAGGAAGGGCTGACAGTAGCAATCCAGGAATGTTCCAGGCCTTCACAGCCAGATATAAACTCCTGGATTGAACAAATACTGGGTTGATGTTGCTTGCCTTCTCTAGTGTGTTGCAGACTTCATCCTACTACTTTGACCATATGTAACCTAGTCTGATAACAACTCTTTTAATATAAAGATAAAACATCTATGTAAATCACTTAAGGATAATAACTATGAGAAAGAGACAATGGAAAGCTAAAGTACATATACAGCAAAGAAGTAGAAAAATATTTGATTAAGTGAATAGTTCTGGAGACAACAACATTTAAGGAAAAGTAAACAGGTAAACAGTAGTTTACAAATAAAAGAAATTTAATACACTGGAATAGTGCTTCCAGATACTATTCTTTTTTAGGAATCTTAAAATTGTTTTATATATTCATTGACTATCTGTTTGATTTGCCTTTATTGACTTTAGCTTTAATTTGAACACATAATGAAGCAAAAGGAAACTTAATGTGAACAGTTTAAGAAAATGAGGGGAAGTTATGCTATGCAAAAATCTTGCACTGAATTTGTGCTGGAAGAAATCATTCAACTATGCGGAAGAAACGTAGCATTGCACAATAACAGCAAAGACTCTAAATGTTCATTTGTTGTAATTGATGGTTGGTAAGAAAAACCATGGCTAGTCCTTATGGTATCAACAAAATATGTGACTTTGATTTTATGTTTTTCTGCTGTGGATATCGCTCTGTGTAAATAAAGTTCTGATTGGCCAGTGGCCAGGCAGGAAGTATAGGCGGGACAAGAGAGAAGAGAATTCTGGGAAGTAGAAGGCTGGGGAGACACCACCAGCCGCTGCCATGGAAAGCAACATGTAAAGATACTGGTAAGCCACAAGCCGTGTGGCAAAGTATAGACTAACAGAAATGGGTTAATTTAAGATAGAAAAAGCAGATAATAAGAAGCCAGCCACGGCCATACAGTTTCTAAACAATGTAAGTTTCTGTGTGCTTTCTTGGTTGGGTCTGAGCGACTGTGGGACTGGCGGGTAAGAGAGATTTGTCCTGACTAGACCAGGCAGAAAAACTCCAACTACATTTTTCATCTTAGGCAATATATTTAATAACTTTATTTTTTATTCTAGCAATTAGTTTTTATGGTAAATAATATTTATCACCATCTTGACAATTTCTAGAATCACCTAGAAGAAAAATGATCTGAGCATACTGCTAACGTGTTACTGAATTAGTTTACAATCTGGGCAAACTTATGAGAGATGGTTTAAATTAGTTAAATTTAAAAAAAAAAAAAAAGGACCACCATAATTCTGGGAAGTATCATGCCATTAGGATTGCTTCCCGTATTGGATAAAAAGATGGAAAACACACTGAGATCTGACCTTCATCATTGTCTGCTTTCTGATAAATGCAGTACAGTCAGCTGCCTCAAGCTCTATCCTGTGTGAAACCACAAGAGCACCTCCCCTAACTTACTTCCAGTCAGAGCTCTTACAACAACATACTACTTAATACGCTGATGACATAACAGTTTTAGAAAATTGTGTGTCATCAAAACAGAAGAATTTGACTAAATCACTTCAAAATATTTTAAAATGAGTCAAGTTCAATTCAACCAACTCTTAGGTGAGATTTTTACATACCAGGACTTTAGCTATGCTCCTCATTGGTGTACCTTAACAAAGAGGCATGCTTCCTTGGTATTCACAGAAAAAATGTGAATATTTGGTAGCATATGTAAAGATATTATATTATATATTATGTATAATAAAGAAATTATGTAAAATCTGACTATTGATATGAATAGAGAGCAGGGCAGCGAAGATCAAAAGAAGGGTGTCCTTACAAAGACAGATTCTCACTGTGTATCCCAGAAAAGCCTGGAACAAGAGGCCCTCCTGCTTTAATCATGTGAGTTTTTGGAAATACAACCTTTATTTTTCACTCTTTCCTCTTCTCTGTCACTACACATTATCACCAGACAACCTCAGAGTTTATTCATCCTATCAGAAACTCATTGGACTTCCATCAGTCATTTTTTCAACGTTGGCCAGTTTGTTCCTATCTTAGCCAATCCTGAAATGCTAGTCTCTGAAATGATTTTCTTAGAGGTAAAACAAGACATCTACCATCTTTTCTCTGTGGTACTTTGGTAAAATAACCAACAAACGTTCCACAAGCTATGATACTAATTTAGTACTCAGTGTCTATACATGTTATTCTTAATATGTAGCTGTTACTTTATAACAAATTATATGTACATGCATAAATATATATTTCCTATCCTATTTCACAGTTTTCTGTTTCCTATTAGTTCAGTATCACTTTTAAGGAATTAAGCATACTTATTTTAAGTTACATTTGGAACACTACTGGAGGAAATTAGTGATAATTGGAGTGAAGTGGCTTTTTCCACCAAGCACAATGAAGCACAAAGAAGTTATGCTGTGCATTCATCCTGAATGTGAGAGCCATGTTTGTTCTCTCTGTATCTGTATCTACATCCATCTCTAGCTATCGCTGTCTATCTCCAAATGCCCCACCCCCAAACTGCTTCTGCTGTGTCTTTTAGCTCGTGCTGTCCACTCTTTAATTAGATTGTTGTCTTCTTAACTCAGGTCTTTGATCGCCGTGCCCCAACTTGCACTGAAATAATGATCATCTTCATGCAACTCCTATTTTGTAGTTTTCTTCTTTCCCCATTCTTTGAATTAATAATTTATTTTTATAAATGCAACATCTCTAAGAATTCTACAGAATTCTACATTTTGTGAGAATAGGAGAAAGTGGGTAAGACCCAAATATTAAAAGACGACACTTCATGTATCCTCAGAAACATAGTAGCAGACTTGCCTAAAATCACCAGAGGATTTAAGCAGCTACATGTTTCTTGCCATGGATTATGAGATAGACTGCATTTTCCCCCACATGTTATTTCAAGTAGTGTTTTTGTACTTGCACAATAGAAAAGAAATTGTTATTCTGTGAACATGATTACAACTTTCATTACATGTAAATACTTACTCCTTTTATTGCGTATTGAGGCATTATAGATTTAAATTATATACTCATCAAAACGTTAATGTCATGAGATCTATATACATGTAATCAAATTCTTTTCATGTTTCCCTTATTTTAAAATATTTTTTTAAGAAATTGAATCAATTATATCTTATACTATGCACTTCCTGAGTTGTCTGAATCCTGCTGCCAGTTTTGTAGCCAAAATAATTAATATTACTTTTTGTATTTCTGTTTCAAAGCACTTTTAATTTTACCTAAAATTTTGCATAGGGCTGAAAATATTTTAATACATTTGTTATCTGACACAGTCATAAAATCTGCTTAAATTCCTGAGGATTTAAAACACTCTGAGTGCAATATATTTGCGTGCTTTATCTCTTCCTCTAGAACTACTGCACTTATGAAACTCAACAAATAATTCATGTTTTCATCTTTCCGACTGAATCAACACTGCGAAGTGAATTATCTTTTGGTTGGAAAAAGGCTCAGAACTGAATGACTTATGCGAAGGTAGGGTCTACATAAACCAAGCCCCTTGATTTTGTTTATGTAAACTCACACTGAAAGAACAGAAAGGAATTCTTATTATTCTGCCATTGTAACAACTGTGGTAGGGGGAATATAAGTAAAAATCGGGAAAATAATGAAGAATTGTAATATCTAAACACACAGTGTTCCAACTATGAAAGGAAGTAGTTACTGAGAGGGAGGGGAAAACACAGTAGTGTGAAATGGCTTGTTGTTAACTGAGAATCAGTTCTCATTGAGTTACATTCTGGTATTATTTAAGATTAAAGTACACATATTCAGACAAAACTGATTAGTATTTATTCACTCTGTTGACATTTTAGCAACTTCTGTGACTAAAGACTTCAGGAAACTTTTCCAAGATGTAGTTATAAATAGAATGGAGGATTTATGAAAATAAATCCTACATTCTTTTACCAGATTATTTAGGATAATTGCTCAGGATATAAACAAAACAATGACCTTGACTTTGTAGAAATAACCAAGTGTGTATGTTTGTTTTATTTCTATGAAATGTGTTATGAAAAATACATGAAAGCAGGAAAAAAATAAAAACGCAATGTCCTTAAGGTTTACTCTTCCCACTGAGCTGATTCAGTGGACTGTGGATGCCATATTGTAGAAGCAGCAGCAATTGGTGGTAAGTCTTATATGGACAGGCTTGCTTCTGAGGCTTGGTTGATGAATATTACTTGAATATTCCCTTTATAATTATAATTCAAATAGCACTTTTGATAGTCTTATGCTTGCTATTTGGTATGATTTATCATATAAAATCACCTGTTAGTTTTGGAAAACATTTATGACATGAAGGACAGAAATTTCCCAGCAGACAAAATGTCTACATAAGAGTTTCTTGAATGTGCTGGGAGGTAGTGGTGCATGCCTTTTATCCCAGCACTCTGGAGGCAGAGCCAGGTAGATCTCTATGAGTTCCAGACCAGCTTGGGCTACAGAGTGAGTTCCAGGACAGGCACCAAAACTACACAAAGAAATCCTGTCTCAAAAAACAAAACAAAACAAACAAACAAAAAAAAAAACCAAATTAAATAAAAGAGTTCCTTGAATGAAAGTAAAACCAAATTATATAATAGAAAGAAAGTGAAATATAATCTGAGGGTCTAAACAGATGTGGACAATCTTTACTAGTCCTAAAGTCCCCAAAAATAATCCAGTTGTGAATGAAAGTCTAGCTTTCCAAGATATAAGCTAAGTGATTGTTGTGTATGATACCACTTTGGGCATCACCCCCATTTCTCCACTCAGTTCTGAGGACTCTAGACACCTACCCCTTCTCCAACAGTTGTTATGAATTCCAGAATGGTCTTTACATATGATGGTGAAGTGAAAGGATTCATTTCCCACTTTCATTCTTCTTTTAGGAAGCCCACACTGATAAATTGTTTAATGCATTTTTTAATCTTTCATTGCATCAACAAAGACATGAGATTTTCATTTTAATCAGATCAGGCCAATTTTTATCTCCAACAATATAAAACAGAAATATGAATCTAAAATGACAATTTTTATTATAAAAAAGTAACAAATGTAAAAATCATTTAGCACAGACATACTCTTTTATTTCCTCTGCTTTTATACCATTCAGATCTCCCACCCCCCACATTTTTTAGCAAATTCTTTCTTATGGCACAATAAGATAAGAAGGTGTATCTATGGTTAAATGGACTTTGCTCTGTGAAGTACCTAGTGGGAAGAAAGTATGGAAATGCCTGATTAGCTCTCTTACCTGGAATTTATAGTAAATAGCAAAGTATGCATTTTAGGGTTCTCTTGTAGTTAGAGTTTTCCTGTAGGCCCATAGTCAGGACAAATCTCTCTCACCCGCCAGTCCCACAGTTGCTCAGACCCAACCAAGAAAGCACACAGAGACTTATATTGCTTACAAACTGTATGGCTGTGGCAGGCTTCTTGTTACCTACTTTTTCTATCTGAAGTTAACCCATTTCTGCTTATCTATACTTTGCCACATGGCTTGTGGCTTACCAGTATCTTTACATGTTGCTTCTCATGGCGGCGGCTGGTGGTGTCTCTCCAGCCTTCTACTTCCCAGAATTCTCTTCTCTCTTGTCCCGCCTATACTTCCTGCCTGACCACTGGCCAATCAGAAATTTATTTACACAGAGCGATATCCACAGCACTTCCCCTTTTCTTTTTTTTTTAAAGGAAGGTTTTAACTTTTACATAGTACAATTACATATAACAAAACAATTATCAAACAAAAATTATAGTTATAATATTAAAGAAGATATCCTATCTATCTTATATTTGTGAGTCTAAGGTTTTATATCTAACTCATCTTTTATCATAATTGAGGAAATTATGACTATCTAGTCTTTAACCACATCAAAGACCTCAGAAGGATGTAATATTACCTGAGAACCGGGAGAAGGATGCAAGCATTTTTCGGGAGTTTTGCAGGGTAGACAGAGACAGCTGGCAGCCTAGACAGTCACCTAATGTTCCTTTGTAAAGTTGGGGCATCTGTCTTTAGCCCACAGGTCTAGAGTCTCTTGGTCACTTCTCTCAGTGTCCTGTAGAATGTCTGGCAGTTTCCTCTGTGAAGCAGGAACCTGAAGGACCATTTTGAAGGCAAAGTTCACTGGTCACCTTTCTATGGGTCCTGCATGTCCAGGTGATGGAGCAGTCCAGGCAAGAACAGTTTCTTGCCCAAATGGCTATTTTTGCCAAGGTGAAGATAAACTGCATATAAAGTGTCTTCAATGCCCATCCTCCTCTCTGAAGTAAATCAATGCTACCAGGAGCAGATATGTCTCACTGTCAAGAAAGTCTAAATTTTAAAAGTATTTTAAATGCCATATTTTGTAGGTCTTTAAAGTATTTGAAGATTACCTATCTATCTGAAATATCTCTGTGTATACCCAGAAGACTTAACTAACATGGCTATGAGTATGATTATCACAGATGATTAATTATTAATCTATTTTTAATTATCCATTACAATTTTAAATGAGCTATACAAACATAATACCTTAAACACGAGTAGAAATATACACACAATATAACAAAATTAACTAAGTTTGTATCAATAGACTAAAATCTAAACCAATGTAAAACATTTTAAACAAGTTGTTGCTCTTTAGAAGTAAGTTCCCTAATCTACCCTTTCATCCTATTATATCTATATCATTCTCTCTTTAACCCCGTCAGGTCAGTACTGAGCAAAATATCCTAGAAGCCAGCCCAGGACACATATTCTTGCATTGCTTGTTCTTCCATGATACACAGCATTGAGTAAGCAGCTTAAGTTTCATTCAATGAATTTCATTTCAAGAAGGAATGCTCCAAGGACTTAGATAATCTATGCTTCCAAATCACACATCTTAATTTTGTGTATATTTTCACTCACTGTATCTTTTGTTGTTGTTGTTTTAACATCATTGCTCTCAAGGGATTAAACATTTTCATATACATTTTGGATAATAATCTTGCTTTTTGATCCATCAATTCAGTTTATTAAATAAATATTTCTATCATGTATTAGTCAATACAGGTATTTTATTTTTAAAGGGTTAAATGAAATAAATATGATGCTAATAAATTAAATGAATTTTATTCCATAAAGTCCAAAAATATTTTTTACAATAGCTCCTCAAACACTTTCAATTTTCTTATAGTAAATTTAAAAAAAGGCAAAATTGTGGGAAGAGACACTATAGGGAGCTTGCAAGGCAGCAGAGTTAGGACATTAAAAGTTGGTATATGAGCCTACGTAGTCGGAATATTTTTACTACTAAGCAATGTCAGCTGAATAGTATAGTTTCTCTCTCTCTCTTTTGTAATTTCATTAACAAAATTATATTACATTAATGACAGCAGCCTGGAAGTATGTGATTTTTCTTTTTTCTTTTCTCTCCTTTTTTATTTATTATATTTGTGTTTTAATTTTACACATCAGCCATGGTTCCCCTGTCCTCCCCCCTCCTGCTCCCACCCCCACCTTCCCTCCAGCCCCTCCCCTCCATTCCCATCTCCTCCAGGGCCAAGAGTCCCCTGGGCATTCATTTAAACCTGGTAGATTCAGTACAGGCAGGTCCAGTTCCCTCCTTCCAGGATGAGCAAAGTGTCCCTGTGTTAGCCCAAGCATCCAAACACCCAGCTCATGCACTAAGGACAGGTCTGGGTCCCACTGCCTGGGTGCCTACCAAACAGTTCAAGCTATTTAATTGTCTCACTTATTCAGAGGGCCTGTTCCAGCTGGGGGCTCCACAGGCCCTGGCTCATAGTTCATGTGCTTCCATTCGTTTGGCTATTTGTCCCTGTGCTCTTCCAATCTTGGGCTCAACAATTCACACTCTTACAGCCCCTCCTCCTTCTCAACAATTGGACTCCTGGAGCTCCACCTGGGGCTTGGCTGAGGATCTCTGCATACACTTCCATCAGTTATTGGATGAGAGTTCCAGCACGCCCTTTAGGGTGTTTGGCCATCTGATCACCAGACCAGGCCAGATCAGGATTTCTCTTGACCATTGCCAGCAGTCTACAGAGGATGTATCATTGTGGATTTCTGGGGACCTCTCTAGAACTCTGCCTATTCCTGTTCTCATGTCGTCATCATTTATCATAGTCTGTTATTCCTCGTTCTCCCTTTCTGTTCTTGATCCAGCTGGGATCTCCTGCTCCCCTAAGCTTTCTAATGGTATGTTTTGTTTCACAATTATGACATCATTATCTGACTCCTTTTTATGAATAGATCATTACCGGCCACAGCAGCAATCATGCTGTTTTCTCATTGCGTTTTCCATGATGTTATAATCTATGATAGATATCCACGTACCTTCTGACTAATAATTCAAAATGGAAAACAAGGCAGAAACTTTTGGAAGCAATACATGGCTTCAAACCTAAGACTGTGGATGTTCTCTGTATATGTGTGTATAACCAACCTACATGTTACCTGCATTGCTTCTGCATAGCTTCTAGTACTTAAAAAGTTTAATAATGAAGGATGTACAGGAAAGGAAACCAGAACTCTACTGTGCTTGGTGGTAGACATTATTATTTCAGAATGTGGGAGGTAGATGCAAAAGGATATTAAGTCTGAGGCCACCCTGGGTTACATACAGAATTTCAGGTCATTTACATCTCATCTCAACCACACAATAGCAACAAGAATAACCCAAACTAAAAATCATGTTAAGAATACATTTGAAATTGTAAACATGAAATGTATTGTCCTTGCATAATTGTGTGATTGAATGGAACACCTTGTTGCTTTTAGTAGGTCATGTTTTATATTTTAGAAGAACACATTTATATCATATTTATAATATTTCTAAAGTATCTAAAAACTTACTGATATTTATAATATATTCTACACACACACACACACACACACACACACACACACACACACACATATACACACATAATGGTATCTTATTTCAAAATGGTGAACTACCAGAATTTAGAGGTAAAAACAGGTACAATTTATTGTGTATTTAATCAAATGGTGTCCCTCAAGTTTAATATCTCATGTATTTTAGAAGCAATTATTTACTCATAAGTCTGAAAATGGTGAGCTACATTTGAATGAACCACATATGAGAGTTAATCTCTCTCTCTCTCCTTTTCTCTATCTACATTGTGTTAAGATTCACTGAAATTTTAGTATGTTCCTTCATTTGGTCTTACCCATGCTTTTATTGGCGGTCAGGATTAATAATCAAGTTCTGTGGCCTGTTAACACACATAGCTTTCTTTGAGACCTTAGTAAAACTTTCAAAGTGGCATCAATAACTATTTCCTATACTAAACCAAAATCAGGGGACTTAGGAACCATAAGGAATTAAGGAAATATAGGGCAACTTGATTATGCATCCCTATAAAATTTTAGATTTTTGTAATGTATTTATTTATGTATGTGAGTGTATTGTCTGTTTGTATGTATGTGTACATTCCTGCAGCCTGTGGAGATAAACAGCAGTAACCAGATCATTAGTTAGAGATAGTTATAAACCATGACATTAGTGTTGGGAGGAGATCCTGATCCTCTACAGGAACAAATAATCTGTTGCTTATTCCTTTCTCTTTTCCCCATTTTAATAAAAAAAAATCAAACTTTTAATAAATAACAATGAATATAATTTTATATGAAGCATATTGACATGTTCTATTGGTTAAACTGGTGATTTAAATTATGAGTAATTGAAAGCTGCTTCATTATAATAACAACACATTCATATAATTACTTATCTACAAAGAAATTTAGATTTTATATGGGGCACAGATGATTCAAATACTCTAAAAAATAGAAACTTTTGAAATTAAACCTTCGAGTCTGACATAACTTTCCCTTTATAACAAATTTTATGAACTAATGTATTTATGCATATTTTAGAAACACTAAATTGCTATTTGATTTGAATAACTGAAATGCCACATTAACAATTTTTAAAAACCAACTCAATTATCGATGCATAAGTTCATTTTGGGATAAATATATCATGAGTTGAAAAATGTCATCCTACCTTTCATCCATCGCTTTTTTTCTGTCTTCCTGTGGTGTGCACCTGTGGCTTGTTGGCAATGCCTTTGCTCCTCAGGACTGTCAAGCACTCAGTGTTTTTAGAGTGGATCACCTCAGAGTTCTCTACCACAGGTGTGTCTGTAATTGAGGTACATTTCGAAACATGCGGCATTCCCTGTCCTTCAGGTTTCCACTTCTGCCTGCTGATAAAATTCACTGTCCCTTTCGGCAAGGCAGTTTTAATGGAAGTGCTGATAAAGGTCAAGTATAGATTCATTCCATTGATTTTCAATAAATGAGGAGACATGTACTTTTACACCTGTGACATTTAGGAATACACAGTGTTATTTTTGTAAGTTGTTATTTTCATATAGCCAATCAAGGTTCCTCAAAGCTTTAAAAGAATATCAGATTTATTTAAAGGCTGTGATAACTGCATTATCACATTTGTAGAGATTTTGCAGCTCATTTATCCAAGTGTGATTTTATACATTTGTCATTTTAATACATTTATGTATGTATTTTCAGGTACATTTGGCCTTCACTTTTAAACTATAAATTTATTTTTATGCTGTATACGATATAATATATATATATATATATATGTTTAATTTTAAGGGTAATCATGTACAAAGATTACTTATTCTAAAACAGATAATTCTGGTAAATTATCCTGCATTGGTATTTATATTTAGCTTTTGCAATTTATTTTATTATAGAATACCATGAATGTATAAAATGTATTTGATCAAATCCACAGTCCACTCCCTCTCCAGCTCCTTCTAGCTGCCCACACCTTTCCCATGTTCTCCTCCCAATATGTCCTTTTCTCTATTCACTGAGCTGAGTGTCTCCAGTGCTGTCAGTATGAGCATGAGTGGAGTGCAATCCAATGAAGGATGCATGGACTACCTACGAGGTGACACTTCCCTAAAGTACAATGCCTCATGGGAGGCTTTGCTTTTTCAGATGAGGGGATGTGGGGATGGGTTGGTGGGGCTGGGGAGGATGAAGTTGGAGGAGAGATGAGAGGGGAATCTGTGGTTGGTATGTAAAATACATAAAAAGAATTCTTATTAAAGAAAAGAAAAGAAAACAAAAACACTTCCCCCCTCCCAAACCGCCTTCAATGGTGCAGCTGTGAGTGAGACTTCCTGAGCGCCTTCCTCATCTATATTGAAATTACGATCTTGTATGGATCTAAATTGATTTTAGTATTTGAATTTTTAATTTTTATTAATTATTCTCTCATATATTAAAATCTGACCACAGTTCCCCCTCCTTTCTCTCCCTCTGAACTCCCAACCCCAACCCTCCTGACTCCACCCCAGTCACCTCTCTTTTTTTTTCCCATCCACTACAGTACACTCCTTCTGCCTCTGTTTCCCTTCAGAAAAGAGCAGGTGATGCAGGGATATCAACAAACATGGCATAACAAGTTGTAATCAGACTAGGCACATTCACCTTCATATTGAAGCTTGACAAGGCAATCCAGTAGGAGGAAAGGGGTCTCAAAACCAGGCAAGAAGTCATCCCACAAGAAAACCAAGATACACAATCATAACACATGTGCAGAATGCCTAGATCAATCTCATGCAGACTTCCTGGTTGTTGGTTCAGTCTCTGTGATCCACTAGGAGCCAAGGTTAGTTGATTATGTGGGTTTACTTGTGGTGTCCTTGACCCCTGTGGCTCCTACAATTTTTCTTCCCCATCATCTACAGGATTCTCTTCATGTTTAGCTGTGAGTCTCTGCTTCTGTTTCCATCCGTTCCTGCACAATCTCTGATGATAATTATACGAGGCTCTGGTCTTTGAGTGTAGCAGAATATCATGAAGAATCATTTCATTGAGATTTTTTTTTATTATTATTATATTTGTGTTTTAATTTTACACATCAGACATGGGTTCCCCTGTCCTCACCACTCCCCTCCCCTCCATTCCCATCTCTTCCAGGGCCAAGACTCCCCTGGGGATTCATTTAAACCTGGTGGATTCAGTACAGGCAGCTTCAGTCCCCTCCTTCCAGGCTGAGCAAAGTATCCCTGTGTAAGCCCAAGGTTCCAAACAGCCAGCTCATGCACTAAGGACAAGTCCCAGTCCCACAGCCTGGGTACCTCCCAAGATATTCCATTGTCTCACTTGTCCAGAGGGCCTTATCCAGCTGGGAGCTCCATAGCCATTGTTTTATAATTCATGTGCTTCCATTCGTTTGGCTATTTGTCCCTGTGCTTTTTCCAATCTTGGGCTCAACAATTCACACTCTTACAGTCCCTCTTCTTTCTCAACAATTGGACACCTTGAGCTCCACCTGGGGCCTGGTTGAGGATCTCTGCATCCACTTCCATCAGTTATTGGATGAGAGTTCCAGCATGACTGTTAGGGTGTTTGGCCATCTGATCACCAGACTAGGTCAGATCAGGCTTTCTCTCCACCATTGCCAGCAGTCTACAGAGGATGTATCATTATGGATTTCTGGGGACCTCTCCAGCACTCTGCCTATTCCTGTTCTCATGTGGTCTTTATTTATCATGGTCTGTTATTCCTCATTCTCCCTTTCTGTTTGTGATCCAGCCGGGATCTTCTGCTCCCCTAAGCTTTCTTTCCCCCAAACCTTGTCCTTCATTAATCCCACTGTCTTCCAGGTTGTTTATGTAGATCTCATCCATTTCTCTGTCATTGGGTGATCCCTGTGTCTTTCCTAGGGTCCCATTTTCTAGGTAGCCTCCCTGGAGTTGTGTAGCAGTCTAGTCATCTTGTTCTTTCATCTAGTATCCTACTATGAGTGAGTACATACCATGTTTGTCCTTCTGAGTCTGTGTTACCTCACTCGGGATGATTTTTTCTAGATCCATCCATTTGCCTGCAAACCTCATGATGTCATTGTTTTCCTCTGCTGATTAGTACTCCATTGTGTATATGTACCATATTTTCTTTTTCCATTCTTCAGGTGAAGGGCATCTAGGTTGTTTCCAGGTTCTGGCTATTGCAAACAATGCTGATATGAACATAGCTGAGCAAATGCCCTAGTAGTATGATTCATGTTTGGTTCTGTCCTAGGTCTCTGGGCTTTCTAGCCTCTGGCTGTTGGTCCTCCCAGCAGGGTATGGGATTGGCTCCCTCTTGTGGGATGGGTCCCAAGCTGGACCAGTCTTTGGTTGGCCACTCCCACAATTTCTGTGCCACTGTCACCCTAGCCCATCTTGCAGGCAGGGCAAATTTTAGGTCGAAGGTTTTGTGGCTAGGTTGGAGTCCAATATCTCCACTTGAAGTCTTGCTTAGTTACAGGAGATGGCCAGTTCAGGCTCTCTATCCCCTTACTAGCAGTGTTAGGTAGAGTCACGCTAGTGGATTCTTGGGAGTTCCTATTGTACTAGGTTTCTGGTATGTTCCTGAGATGTCTTCCTCCTCTCCCCAGCTCCAGTTGCCTCTCACAGTATAGCAACTTCATATATTCCTAGATTTTCCTCACTTTATATTCTTTTCTATTTTAGAGTTTGAAAGTTTTATACATTTATATGAATTTTACTCATTTTTTACTCCACTCCATTTCTGCTCTTATCCCCTCTCTCTACTGTTGAAACCCTTCTCCCTAAAAGTCCACACCCCATTGTCATGTCATTTTTTTTTTATGTCTAACCCATTGAGGTTAATTAGAGGGTTTATTTGAGGATGACTGGGCTCAAAGTTATTTACTGGTTCAAGGGCAAGAGAACTATTTTTATACCACTACAGTCATTAATACCGCTCAAAGAAAACCATTTCGCAGGCAATAGAATTCAAGAAGAGTGGCTCCTCCAGGACTCCCCTCCAGTTACTCCCCACAGCATCATTAACCTTATGGGTCCAATCATGTACAAGTCTTGTGCAGATAACCACAGTGGTAATGAGTTCATAAGAGAAAAACGTATGTTGTGCTCAGATGTGCTTTTGTTTCACACAGCCCCTTATAATCTTTCTTCTCACTCTTCCAGGATATGCTTTGAGCTGTGGAAGAGGTACTATGTCTGTGTCATTTAGGTCCAGCTGTTCTACCACCACTTATTCTGGGCAGGTCTGTTGTAGTGCGCAAAGCAGGACATTGTCAATATAATTAATTGGATATAATACTTAAATGGTTTTCTCTCAAAGAAAAAAAGATATATAACTGTCACATAAATTTGTAGGGAGCTTGTTTGCTTTCAACAACCCATATATCTCCAGTTTTATAATCAATGATCTATCAATGAAGTACCCTAAGGCACTATTCTAATAATAATCATCACAACAATACAGTGGAAAGGATAAAAAATGAAAGCTTTATCAAGTTAAAGGTTGAATTGTTAAGGCTCACCTGGGTTGCTGAAATAGTAACTCTTATGCTCAGGTTCTTATCCAATTTAGCTGAAGACACTATACAGTCTATAAAAAAGCTCCACATAGAAACTGTGCAATTCAGTTCAGGGTAAATGGTAATGAAAACAGAGTTCTGAAGTATCTTCTTTCACCTCTCAGAATTATCTCTTTTTAAAATGTGCAGATTATTGTAGTCACTCTCGCTGCTATTGCTGGTGACACCTCGATCACTTGATCTGCACGAACACTTTCAAACAAATAACTTACACTGCGATATGATATTGTCCAGGAAGTACTTCCTGAGAAGATGGAAAATTCAAAAGCCTAATAAACGATAATGAACAAGCATCATAATGTGCATGGATTATTCATAGAAATAATACAGGAATCCTTTTTCCCTTTTCTTATTTCATCGCACAAAAATGTTACCAGCATAGTTATTTGCGGAATTCTAAATATTTGTTCTTTCACACACAGGTAACTGTAGCTTCTTTCTGGAACAGATGGAGAAGAGCATTACTGCAGGCTTCAACTGGTCAAAGTGAAGAGGTTAACCGACAGTGTGGTACCCAGCCCCAGTAGGTACAGGCATAACTATTGCTCCCAAGGCACAAGGAACACCAGAGAAGAGAGGACAGAAATATTGTAAAAGCCAAAGCACCAGAAAAACTGCTGTGGGATTGACTCCTAGAAATTACAGGGAAGCTTCACCTTTGATATCTCAACATTGTGGCTACCCAAATTAAGAACTGCACAATCACAGCACCAAGAGGCATGCTAATGTCTTAGAAGGTAAACTCACAAGGTTCTACTCCAGACTAAGAACTATCAGCAACTCATGACTACTGAGAGAAGAATAAGTCTTTCCCAGAGGTGTGCTGTAATTATTTGTTCAGCAACAATTGGTCAGCTATAAAATCACACACATGATCAATCTTAAGTGGACTTAGAACACTCTGTTTGTGCTACAATAATAAAGGAAATAAGGTCATCATCGATATGGCAGTAAGTGAGGGGGTCATGAGAAGGATTAGTTGAGAGCATATTGGGAGAACTAGGGGTAGGAAAGGGAAAAGAGGAAGTGACACAATTACATTTTCATTAAAAGTTTAAAATTTAGAATGAATTAATCATAAGAAAACAAAGTATGCAACTTAGTTACTGGCCGTGGGTTCACACAAAACTGGTCTTAGCTACCATCAAGCAAGAAAGAGGCTCCTGAGGTTTTGGTCACTACTTTTGAACTATTGACTAGGATAGATTCCAAGACAGGGGGAATCACTTTCTTTAGCCGTGTACCTAATGATAAGCCTATCAGTTTTCAGTATGTAGCTTTAAATACTAGTTCTTCTTAAGCCCACTGACAGTAAAATTAAGCTAATAAACATCAGCCTAAGAGTGATTTATGGGAAGAGTAAAAGTTGAAAAGATTGGAAGGAAGTTGGGATGACAATGGTATGTATGCTGTTCATGCACAAATATGATATATATGACATATGTGTGTGTGTCTATATATATAAAACATAAATAAAATTTAAAAGAGAGTATCATGTGTTTTAACAGTGACATTATGCTGGCATTACCTTTCATTGTAATAAACTTTATAAATGAGGCAAAGCTTAAGTTACCCAGAAAAAAAATGTTGATAATGTGAACACACTACTGTTAAGTTAATAAGATATGTTATACTCATCTTTAGTGTATTTGTATGCCTGAATATGTATTTGAGTGTGTGGGGTGTGTGTGCAGGTATGGATGTGTGCATGTGCTTGCATGTGTGTGCATGGGTACAGTGCCCCACGCTCAACAGAAGAACCAAAGAATATTGCTTTTGCAGAACATATTTTATTCCCTAGCTGGAAATGACTTCATCTCTAGGTTCTTTTTATATCTCCTTTTCTATCAAAATATATCATCTTAAAATTGCATCTGTCAGTCTCTTATGTTTCTGAGTGAATTGAAGAAAATAAATATAGCTCCCAAAGAATAATGTTTCTGAGTCTTTAAATAATGAATTAAGTTGACTTCTTAGCAAGAAGCTAGACAGCAACCACATCGTAGGAAGAAGAGGAGTTATTAAAGAGCTACGTGCTGAGCCTTTTTCAATAAGAAAGGGGGAAAAAGTGCTCAGGTATGTGTTTGCAAAGTGGTGGAGTAGAGTCCTAGTGGACTCTTTCTATTAAATTCACACATGCCACCTTGTCTCCCTCCCTGCAGCCTCAATGCATTCCCTCCCTTCTGTGTAACTTGCAGTCATTTTCTACTTTACTTTGGAACAAACAGTGCAGCTCATTGTCCAAGTACTTCTCCCCTGTCCGTGCTCACACCTTGTCTACTTGAGGAGACTCAGAACTAATACGCATCCTCTGATCCTGTTGAAATGTTTGTTATGCTCACCTTACCAGGGCACTGGGTATTAATCACAGACAACTTGAAATTGAGTCACGACTCCTGTGCTTGTGTTTCTACAGGACCGATAAGATGGTGAAACTTTCATGGTATACTAAGTGTTATTTAATTTCTGTCCTCTCACATGTTCCATTTCAGTCTTCCAGCATCAGGAATAGTCCACAAATTATTTAAATTTCTCACTTTTCTTTTACTAAAGAAAGCCTTCAACACATACTTGTTAAACTAAGGGGGCAAATTTCTCTTAAACAGTAAATATCTGTAATAGCTTACCTTCACTTACCTTCTCTGACATTTTTAACATGCTATCTTAGATATGTCTCTATTAAAACAGAGCCTAAAATTGGAATAAATTGTTAGGATTATTCAATCAAGTACATCAGTTTGGGTAAATTTCTTTATAAGGACTGAGTAGAAACAACATGAGCTTTTCCCAACGTGGTCCGTACAAACTTGCTTAATTCATTTACTTCCAATGTTCTACTGCCGGTCTCTTTAGAGTTAACTTACTATAGTTTAACTACTATGGTTACAAGTTTCATAATTTGTTTGTTAACTTTAGGGTTAAGCCATAAAGTCATCATCTATTATGCAGAGCAAGGGACAAGAATTCAAATGGGAACTTTTCCATTACAAAAAAGACATAACTTATTTTTTTATTGTCACTATGCTGTAGAAAAACATAACCCTCAAGCTCACTGAAATAAATCTTTCTATACTGTTTTATATTTAATATATATCTTCCTTCTTTATACAGAAACCAGACTATTACTGCTTAAGGTATTTGATACTCTTGAGTTCAGATTATATCCAAAAAGGCAAAATGGATCCGAGTGGTGGATCCTGTGGATGAGCCAAATTGTCAGAGCTACATTACCTGAGTCTACACAACAATCCTCCAGGCAGAAAGTCTTTAAACATGGGGAAAATGTACTCATCAAAGGGAAGCACTGTTTTTTTAAATAGGTCTGTTTAGTGGTAAATTTAATATTAAAGCTGAAATAATCAGAATAGATGTTTCTGCTAATTAAATGAAAAACTTTGTCTCCTCAAACTCTACATGCAATCAGTATGACTCTGGGCAGACATTTTTTTTAACCAATATTAGTATATAATGGTATCTAGAAACTAGTAAGAAAAATCTCAGCTGTTTCCATATATGGCACCGATAATACACTTCATGCTCTTCATAGTGAGCTTAGCAGATGGTTCATAAATGAGATTTTGAGTGTCAAAAACCCTTAATTGGTACTTCCTTCTTGACTGATTTAACTGCTGAAACAATTAAGCCAGCTTTTTCTTTCCATCTCACAGTTTCTATCAAATGATTTATTGCTACAAACAGTTTTTAGTGTGAAAAGTTTTCTAATATATTTGATGAATTGAGCCTAGGAAAAGCATCTTCCTCAAACTACCATTGTTTGAATCAGTGGAGAATGATGTAGAGCTTGGAAGGAAGTGTGCTGAGGGGCTGAGAAGTTGTTTGGCTTGATGTGTCTTCCTGGCTATGAAGGTCAGTTAATTCCTGGATGGTTTATAGAAAGAAATACTTCCATCAGGAGATAGCAGCAGAGAGCAAAAACAAGATGAACTGAAATGCATTTCTAATTCAAGTGATCCCTAATCTTCGGTTCATTGTTATATTGTGTATTTTATCAAATCTTCATCATTATCCTCTAAGTACACCCTGAATTTTAAGTGGGAATCATTTGGAAATTGAATGTAATTTTAGGAAAAATGTATAGGAGTGGAAAATAAGATCCATTTTAACAAAGTACTGAATAATAAGGAAACTTTATAGTGTATTATCATCAATTCCTACATCTTGCTTTTGGAATTTTCCCACAGTTTGCAGAATACTTACACTCTTGTAAACTTGTTTCTTACCTGAATGTTTAAGCTTCATTTTTAGACAACAACATCATATTTTTCCAAAACTGACACTTTTCTCTAAAAAATTGTTCGTGACCAAAGAAAAAACAACAAAAAAGTACATAATTAAATGCATTGTATTTACTAGTAATTTTATTCCTTGAAGCTGAGCAATTTATTTAATATTAGAGTTCCCTGTGTCACTAAGATTCACTTCAAAGGTCTTGGACTTTAGTCTACTTGATTCAGTCTTACAAGTTGCTGATAGTAGAGAATTCACTCAGATTAATAGAAATTGAATTAAATTTATATTTAAATTTACAACTATGTCAGTCTCTTTTCTTTAACAATATATGAAAATAATATGATACATATTAAGTATTAGAATATATATGTATATATATATATATATATATATATATATATTACATGGTACAAAGATCCACTCTAAATATGACTCAAAATTTCACCTGAATGAATGCAGAATCAGCAAAATATTTGAACAAATTACAAGGTTAGGGAATTACCTTGGGCAAAGATGCTGATAGAGAACTTCCAATGTTTTTATGGAAAAAACTATGTGCCATTGGTTTTATTAAAAGGAAATATATTATCCTTAGTGCCTAAAAATGCAGATAAATTACAGGATTTGGAAGTAAAAATCTATTCCATCCTTCACATTAAATAACTGTTGCGAAGTTAGTGTTTCTTTGATATGAAATTAAACTGCAGAGTTCTTTTATTTGTGCCAGAAAAATATACATAAAAGAATAGGAAAACTATATAAATCTTTTAGATCTATTAAAAACGTCTAACCTACACCAACAGAATATTATGTTTAAGTGTTATAAATGAAAAGCTAGAGAAGTTTGATATGAAGAGTATATACATAAAACAAGTAGTCATTGGGTTGCATCTGTAACCATATAAATTAATGGGAAGATCCCATGTTTGTTTGGAGGAAACATGACTTACGTTCACAATCCATACCCATAACAAACAAGAACCATCTTTTCTTGCTTGGAATCATCTGGAATACTTCTAAAATATAAATAAATGGGATAGAATTGAAAGAATAAGAAGATGGGAGAATGGAACAGAGGGAGGGAAGGAGAAAGGAACGGAGAAAGCCAAGAAAGAAGAAAAAAGGAAATGAAAGAAGGAACAAAGGTGAGAAAATAGTGCTGTGAGATGTTCTGTATGTTAAATGTGTTGCTCTGATTGGTTAACAAATAAAACACTGATTGGCGAGTAGCCAGGCAGAAAGAATAGGCAAGACAAGGGGAGGGGAGAATTCTGGGAAATGGAAGGCTGAGCAAGAGAGACACTGCCAGTCCCTGCCATGAAAGGCGAGATGTAAGGTACCAGTACCATGTGCCACGGGCCACATGGCAATTTATAGACTAATAAATATGGGTTAATTTAAGATGTAAGAACTAGATCGCTAAAAGCCTGAGCCATTAGCCCAAAGAGTTTAAATAATATAAGAGTCTGTGTGTTTATTTTATAAGTGGGCTACGGGACTGCTGGGGTTTGGTGGGACCCAGAGAGAAACACTTCAGCTACAAAAAAGATCCATGCTATATTATTTACTCCAAATGTCTGGTTCCTTTGGATTAGACAGCCCTTGCTGACTCCTTTGCTCAAACTTAAAATATCTCCTTTAGAGGTTTGTCATATTGAAGCAAATTATTTATTGCTCTACTCTGCTGCCATATCTATTTTGTTTGTATATTACTATAATAGTGTGTAAAGTCTTATTTATTTCAATTTATCATATATGGGAATGCATATTATGAATTGTAAAATCAGAGTTCAGTGTAATCTGACAAATTCTGCAAATTATGATGAATGTTGAGAGTAAATTTCTACTTTGCTGGCTGGCTCAGAAGATGTAACTCAGAATGTTATGGTTGTATGATAAATATATAGAGAGAATGGAACAGTTATTTAAATTTTATAGCAAAAATACTAAAAAGAGGAATATGATAATTAAGATAAACTTGAGATTAAAAGCCATAAGAGTTATGTGTGATGTCTCACTGATGTAATCTCAGCCCTTGGGAAACTGAGACAAGGCTGGCTCATGTTCAAAGCCACCTTAGGATACTTAGTGGATTTCAAGTAAGCCCAATGTATAATTTGAGACACTGTCTTAATAAATTAAATAAATAAATAAGCAAAAATAAACGTTGTAAATATATGAGGTGTAGTTCTTTCTATAAACATTGTGTACATGATTTAAAAAGAACTGTATTAGTACTATATCAAAATAGAAAAGTAAGAAGATTTGCAATAATTATAAGGTTCTTTCATTAGTTTTGGTGAGAAAAATTATATTTGTAATTTTTCCTTAGCCCACAGCTATCTATAAGACATAGAAAAATTCTGTAAGTATCTTGTAACATTTTTACAGATGTTCAAGCAAGATACAGTGGGTATCATTATGGTGTTAAGAAGCTTCTCAAACAGTTTAAATCCTAAGAGTTTACATATAGCAATACTGTTACAAGCAGAGCTCATTTGGGGTGAATGACCACTTAAACAGAAAATCATTTTATCTCTAGAAGTTATTGTTGAAACACAACTCTGAAGTATCTTCAAATATTATACATGAAACTTTGTGATAATCCTATGTCTTTTGCAAGAAATATGGGAGCGGTGAAAAATGGGAATCTGGATAGCTTTGTTTTTTTCTGAAACACTAATTAAAAGCGACCTTTCTACATGTGTACACCAAAGACTAAGTAAGAGGTGATTTTTTTTTATTCAAGAAGAGAAACAAATGTTACAGAACATAAAATAGAACACAGAGGGGAGCAGGCATAAGGCTTCTTTGAGGAAACTTAAAAGCCTGTGTCAAGTTTTCCCTTAACAGAATGTGTAATGAAACTATCTTCATTACTGAGAAAACTTAAAGAACAAGGGTATGAGAGAAAATAAAACTTAACTTTGGATATTATTTATGAATGAGAAAGGTTGATGACATGAGTTTCTTCTTTTATCTAGGCTGAAAATGAGCATTTATATGGTGATCCAGATGTTCAGTATACTGTCCACAGTGAGTAACCGGCAGGTGATGGTGTTAAAAATAGCTGGCTCATCCTGCACTATAACATTAAACTTTTAACATGTAATTATTGAAGTGTTTAAAGGTAGGTTTAACCATAATTAAAGTCTATTAACATTTCATGATTATTCTTATTGAGAGGACCCTTGTGAAAAGGGTATTTGGTCTTATGTTAAGCTTCAATTAGGTCACAGGATGAGGATAATAAATTGAGAAGGGAGTACAATGAACAGAGAAGTATAAAGATGCTGAACCACATCAAAGAACACTGGGCTTTGCTTGGGGTAAGGAAGACAAATTTGCTCTTGAAGAAAGATTTTACATTTCTTATTTGATCTTACTGATAAAGCATTTGGCAGTGTCTGAATTTACAATTGTCAACTTCCTTTCCTTTAAAATACACATAGTAAGCTAAAACATAAAATTTGTCCCTGGAATTCTTTACACTTTTAGCATAGGCAGAATGCAGTAATTACAAAAACCCATTCATAACACTCATCACAAGTCTCTACTTGGTTTTATACAAAGTTTATGCTCCAATAGCGTACTCCTTCTTCAGGCTGGTAGCCTTTGCCAGCAAAAAGAGATCTATCTGGTTTTGTCTTCTACAGTGTTTTCACCTAGAGTTTCATTAACAAATCCATCCTCCACATCTTTTTCTCATGCTGATTTCATGGAAGGATAATTCCAATTTCTACTTTAATCATTATTCAGATTTAGGGGACTAATTTGTCTTTGGGCATTTGAAGTGCAGAGTTTCCTGGTTGCAGCCTTTCTCTTGGAATTCTATTCATGATGGCAAACCAGCTTGCACAGGGTAGGTGATGTTTTGACCACTGTTTCCTGAGCTCTCAGAATTCACTTTTGGCTTCTTGCTGCTGAGTCTCCACCGTAACTCCAGGTGGCACTATTGAACAGAAATCAGGTGGCTTCTTCTACACATTACAAGGAGCCATTGATATGACAGGTCCAGATATTGTAGCTCCATATCAACACAGCAACAGCATCTCAAAGTGTAAAACTTAAGTTCCAAGGTAGATATACACTGGGATATTCTGCTTTCCAAGTGAATAAATCATAATCACATATTAAGCATGCTATAGAGCTCTATGTAGACTCACCTCATCCCAGATCCGGGAATCAGGCCATCTCTAGAAGAGTTACACAGGTTAGGGCTATTTCATCACATTTTGCCTAAAAATAGGGTCTTCTGAACTCTCTCTTTCTATCTCTCTCTCTCTCTCCCTTTCCTTTTCTCTCTGTCTCTTTTTTTCTCTTTCTCCTTCTCTTGCTTTTTCTTTTTCTTTCTCTCCTTCTGAAATACTTAAAGTAAGAAGATAAAAGTCCTTGATAAAATTTTTGTTGCTGTTTAATAAATACTTTGTGAGTTGAGTGTGAATATGATGACATGTTCTCTAACGATATCAACTATACATTGCATGTATGCTCCATATCTCACATCATATAAAAGCCTAATTACTTAGTGGTGAAATTTCATTGACTTTTAAGGGCATTTCATACCATATGTTTAAAAATATTCAGATATGCTGATATGAAACACTGAATATGAAAATGCAAAGGATTCAAAAGCAGAATAAAACATTCAGGAAAAAGAACAAAAGTAAGAGTTTGAGATGTAGCTTAGTTATATGAATCTTGCCTCAACAACACAAGGCAGTGGGTTCAGTTCATCACAGATGAGGGAAAAAGAAAGATAAAACAGAAAGAATGCATCTATAAAATAGATTTATTTAATATTTTTATATGATTTCTTCACTCATAGAACTAATACAAATATCTTAAATGAGTTAACATTTACTGTGAGCTGGAATGCCATGTCAAAAAAAAAATCTCAAAAAACAACACTACTAAGAATTTACAGGAAGAGTTAATTACAAAACCTTTCTAATCATACATCAATCACCATCTTCTGGACCTCAGAAAAATTAAAAGGTATTTTAAACTATCAGTGTAAGCACATTTGGCTTCTAGCTGCTGCTAATACCATGGGTCTAATTCCCTTCCAGTAGTCACAATTATGAGTTGAGATGCTAATTTTCATTCAAATAATTGTGATACCCTCAGATTTTAAACTAAGAGTTTAAATCAAAAGAAATAACTCACTATGAAAACAATCTGAGTTGCTCAAAGCATAACCGGGTGATACCTGATATCTTGACCTGTATAGCCATTAAGAGAAAAAAGTAGTTAACTGTAAACCAGTTTTGACAAATTATTTATAACAAAGTTAATTAGGTATACACAAACATGAAACTAGTAAAGTATTCCCTATTATATTATTTATACTACCATAAAACCTAAAAGTTACTAATTAAATATAAACAACATTGAAATATGCATGAGGTAGATCATAAATCAAAGTAATAAAATACGATGAGTTGGTGATTTGCAGAAACTAAATCACCATTTAAAACACACACAGAATGTTGACACTAGCATGGGTTTTGAGATTCCAATATGCCCAGTCCAGGGTCTGGAATATGATGACTCTGTTCCTGGATCATTTTTAGTTTTATTTTCTAAATATTATAAATGAAAACTCCTATATTGTGTCAAGGGGTACAGTATATTTATTTAATAGGGAAAGGTTATTTGCTTATTTGGTGACACCATTATTTTCTCATTAACCCAAATCCATTACAGAGTAAAATAATCTGTCGACTCAGTGGATCATAAACATACAAATAAATGTACTTGGGGCACACAATAAGTAATCTAGCTATTATACTTGCAAATATGTAGATACATAATAGTCATTGAATTGTTTGAACTTATAATTAAAGGAAATGAATGTACTAAAAAGCTCTTAGAGTAACTAATAATGTGAAGAGTCAACAGAGGGAGGACAAGAGGAAGAGGAGATTTAAGAAGAACTAGAAGAAGAAGTAGAAGGACATTCAAAAATATGTGACTTCATGAAAGACATGGAATTTGACTTGGGTACATTTGTAACATTAGTTATGGAAGACTATATTCACTTTATCTACCACCTCTATTCAACATATTTGAAAGACAAGTTATAAATGCCAAAACTGTTTTGAGAAATGTAAACACATAACTTAAATCTATCCAATGTATGGCCCACCTTAAGAATGCAGCTTCATGATTAACTTCAAAGGTATTGGTGAAGGAATGCAAAGAGGAATGCTCATATGAACTCTGTAGTCATTAGCTTCTATCAGTCTTGAATAAAGATGAGAAGTTAATAGTAAACAAAAGAAATATCAGTTATCAGACTAAAATACATGAAAGAAGCTTGGTTCTAAATGTTGATTACATACTTCAAATTCCTTGCTCAATGCAACCTGTTTTCTGAATTCCATGAGACATTGTGATGGACTTAAAGAGTATTACTTCAATGTTTTTCCCTTTTAAATTGTATCTCATATTATCTTTCAGCTCAGCATTTGATAATTGTTGGGAAAAATAGTTAAGTGCTAGCATGATGGCTATTCTAGTCAGAACATTACATAATCTGCATAACTCATCCTTGTGATATAAAAGGAATGGTTCTGCAGTCATTTGTTCCAGTTAAGTAGCTTTTGTGTATACAGTGCTTAGGACAGCATCTTACTTTTAGTCAGCATCATAAAACGTGGAAAGTGCTCACTCCTGATTGCATCTCCCTTATCTCATAAGAATTTTAAATCCATGTTGTTTAGGAAACCACTGTGAAAGCGTAAGAACCCGAGTTCAAATTCTCAATTAAAAAAAAAAAAAAAAAGATTGTAACCTTGCAGACCTGAAATCTTGGTCAGGGCTGTAGATATTTGACTAATACACAAATGATAAGCTCCAGGTAATGGAAGACTTATTCTAAAGGAATTGAGGTTGAAAGCATTAAGATTGGGTACACACCTGGGGCTCGGTCTTGGATCTCTGCATCTGCTTCCATCAGACACTGGATGAGAGTTCTATCATGACAGCCAGGGTGTTTGGTCATCCAATCACCAGAGCAGTCAGCTCAGGCACTCTCTCGACCATTGCCAGTAGTCTACAGTGGAGGTATCTTTGTGGATTTCTGGGGACCTCTCTAGCACTATTCCACTGGGGTCTTCATTCATCATGGAACACCCCCGCCTGTTCTCCAACTCTGCACCTGATCCAGCTGGGACCTCCTGCTCCCAGAAGCTCTCTTTCCTCCAACCCTTGCCCTCCGTTAGCCCCCCCCCCCCCCCCCAGTTTGCTCATGTAGGTCTCATCCATTTCTCTGTCACTGGATGATCCCTGTGTCTTTCTTAGGATCCTCTTTACTAGGTAGCCTCCCTCAAGTTGTGAGTTGAAGTTTGGTTATCCTTTGCTTTACATCTAGTATCCACTTATGAGTGAGAACATAACATGTTGGAGTCCAATCGGCAAGAGACAGAAGGGATTGTATGAGTGAGAGATATTGAGACTATGATTGGAAAAAGCACAGGGATAAATAGGCAAACTAGTAGAAATGCATGAACTGTGAACCAATGGCTAAGGAGCCCCCATGGAACTAGACCAGGCTCTCTGGATAAGTGAGACAGTTAATTAGCTTGAACTGCTTGGGAGGCCCCCAGGCAGTAGAGCCAGGACCTGTTCTTGGTGCATGGGCTGGCTTTCTGGAGCCTGGGGCCTGTGCTGGGACACTTTTCTCAGCCTTGGTGTAGGGAGAAGGGAACTGGACCTGCCTTGGCTGAGTCTACCAGGCTGGGCTGACTCCCCAGGGGAGACCTTGCTTTGGAGGAAATGGGAATGGGGAATGGATTGGGGGGAGTGCTGGGGTGTTGGAGGAAGGAGGACAATGGAATCTGTAGCTGATATGTGAAATTAAGTTAATTATAAAATAAAATATTTAAAAAAAGATTGGGTAAACACATCGCCATATGCACTTGTTTATATATCACACACGAAAACAATTTCAAATTTGTTCCAAGTCCATATCACAAGACAAAGTTTAATGTAATATTGAACAACATAGCTTATTTGATGAGAATTGACTTCACTTACAACAGAATTTGTGAGTAATATTTTTACTAGATGAAGACAGAGATAGGAGAAAAATAAATAATTCTTCATAATTCTATGCTATGTCTCCCACACAGATAAATGATTTTCCTTTTTATAAGTATTCTATAGTAGATATTTTTGAATATTTTAATATATTGGTCATGCTTTCTGAAGATCTTTGTTGTATGTGCCAAAATAATCCTGAACATAAAGCAAATAGCCTTCATCAGGCATATGCTTGAGAAATAACAATTTTTATGTGTATCATAATTTACTTCTGTGTTTACATATTCAGAGAAATCTGCTGCCTTACTTTTATAGTAATATATCTGCAAAGAAAACAGTTTACTATTCATGTGACATGTAGTGAAGGTTACAGTCTTTGTATGCATTAAAGTGCATCCTTTAGTTCTTAGCCTTCTCTTGGAGAACTGATGTGCTCTGCCTTAAGTAATAAACTAAGCACCTCTCTCATGTCAGCATGTGTACCAGGTGGCCAAAATAGATAACATGACAAGTGTAGAGAGGAATTTCCTACTCCTTCATATTTTATAAGCTATTTCATTCATTTTTCTTCAAATGATTGTGAACAAGCTTGTATGAGAAATATTCCTGCCAAATTTATCTGTGACTATAGCCATATATTGCAAAATCATGCTAAATAAGCCTTACAGTTTAGCCATTTATAAAACAGCTAATGTATATAAATACATAAACATTCATATTGATAATAGCCTAATGACAGCTATAAATTTATACATAATATCATACTAGTGGGGTGAAATTAAAACATAGACTCATTAATGTATGATCATACATGTAATGTACCTATATGTATAGTGTCCTAAGTAATATACCTGTGGACTACACATAAACATTTAAAGGACTTTCTTATATACTGGTGTGGTATTTGAAAAGAAAAAATCAACTAAAATAATTAAGACAATTTGTTTTTCTTCTTTTTCCTTGAGAAGATTCTTTTTATTTTCACATAACTTATTCAGATTATGGTTTCTCTCCATCTTTAGGTACTGATGGTGGTGTTATGCTTCTTTTTGTACTCTCCAAAAAGGAGTTCTGTTCTTTATTTTGATTTCACAAACTCAACATATTCACTTATAATATCCTTCATTAGTTCTTCAATTTAATATTTTGCTTTCAAATTGACATGTGAGAATTAACAAGACTGGGGAGGAGAGTGCCAACAGTTTTTGACCAGTAATGTTAGTTTTTTTTTTTTTTTCAGCGTAATTTCATATCAGTCATTAGATAAAAAAAAAAAAAAAAAAACTGCAACTGATACTTGGTATAAGAATTTATTAGTTGATACAGCATTAATAATTCCTAGAGCTGTAGTAATGACTGATAAGATGAAGTAAAAAGTAATGATTATGGATGAGAGAACCTGCTTTAGGCTCATTCTTCTAAAGGTGTACCAATATTGGGAGTAGCAGAGAAAATGTTGTTCTGAAGGGATATAGTTAGGGGGCAATTCCATATGTGAGTACAGAGATTCATATGGTCATTATACAGTTCTAATTAAGGCAACCATATTGTTAAGTCTTCATTAGTGTAGCTTCCCTGAAATGAAGAAGTGGAAATTTGAATTACTTTGAGATTTTATTGTTTGTTTTTTATTTATTTATTTTTCTTTATTATTATGTGTTTTAAACTCTATACATCAGCCATGGGTTCCCCTGTCCTCCCCACTCCCGCCCCCATCCCCACCTTCCCCTCAGCCCCTCCCCTCCATTCCCATGTCCTCCAGGATCAAGGCACCCCTGGGGATTCATTTAAACCTGGTGGATTCAGTACAGGCAGGTCCTGTCCCCTCCTTCCAGACTGAGCAAAGCGTCCCTGTGTAAGCCCAAGGTTTCAAACAGCCAGCTCATGCACTAAGAACAGATCCTGGTCCCACAGCCTGGATGCCTCCCAAACAGATCAAGCTATTCAATCTTATCACTTATCCAGAGGGCCTGATCCAGCTGGGGGCTCACAGCCTTTGGTTCATAGTTCATGTGCTTCCATTCGATTGGCTATTTGTCCCTGTGCTTTTTGCAATCTTGGATTCAACAATTCACGCTCTTGCAGACCCTCCTCTTTCTGGACAGTTGGACACCTGGAGCTCCACCTGGGGCCTGGCTGAGGATCTCTGCATCCACTTCCATCAGTGATTGGATGAGAGTTCCAAGACGACTGTTAGGGTGTTTGGCCATCTGATCACCAAAAAGAATCCTGTAAAATAAAACAACCTCTGGAGGCATTACTTTGAGATTTTTATCTTACCCTAGGTATAATGCCTAAAATCAAGAATTGTACTGACAACAAGTACTGGCAACAAATAAGGAAAGAGGATCCCAAAAGAAACTTGTCTTCCTGGTAAGATACAGTTTATAAATGTCATTGCTACTATGACAGATCGATAGTTTGTAACATTATTTCCAAGTTTCTAGGAGGATGCATCAACCGTACATAGGTCAGGCCTCATCCACAAGAAAAAAAATTAAGCACATAAATAATATAGAGAATCTCTTTGTGCATAGGTAGTTATTAAGTTTGAGTGACAGATGAAAGCACAGCTACTATGTCTGATATGTTATGGATTGCTAGAAAAAGGCCTATAATGATACAGAAGTATGTAAATGTTCAGAAGGGGGCTGCTTTCCTTATACTCTGATGCTGATTACAGAAGGTAAGTAAATAAATGAGTGTTTAATTTATTTAATAACTAAATGAGACTTTTATAATATTCTTTTGTATAATTTCCATGCTAGAATAATAATGATGATATTGGTTCATTTAATTGGTCATTCCTCAATTTAATGTGAAAATGAATACATATAATTTATTTGTTATTGTTTTCTATTAGGTTTCATATGATTGTCTCTATATTTTCAGTTATTTATGGAGGAATACAGTCTATCAGTATTGGTGTTACTAGGCAGTGAATTTGATCAGAATTTGATAAATATTTTTAGGGTTAATAATCCAATTGTATTTTATGATATTATAAATAGCATTTAATTATACTACAGTGATAGCACTGAAAGATTACACTGAAACAGAAGGTTCTAATTCTACTTCTAATTAGTTCTTAAAATAGAATCCTTTACAAATGGAAGGTTAGCATGGTATGAAGAGGTACTGTTGGTAAATTCAATAATAAGAAATAATGTGTGGTCTATTAAAGTCAGAAGATTGGTCTGTGCAAGTTCAGTTATAAGAATTAAATAACAGTTGGTATAGATTGATCTTTGTTAGTACTGTTACTGTACTTGAGACTAAAATAGGAAATTAATTGATAGTATTAAGGATTCAAGCAGTGTGATTATGAAAAGAAGAAGAAATAACTTTATTATTACTTTTGGTATGACAATTTTATTTGAACATGTATTTGAGTATCTGAGATATATTTTGAGTTTTTTTTTTTTAATAAGAAGATTGGACATAGAATAGTCAAAGCTGTATTTTGAGTGATGGTTAGATTTTTTCCATTGGTATCAATGTATCACAACTTGTAAAAAAAAATCTAAAAATTTAAAGATGTTCCAGATAGCCTATAATAATGTATGTATTAAGTTTATGGGAATTATAATAAGTTCCTCAGCAAAATGTTAAAAATATGACCAGGTAACATAAGAATTAGAGGTACAATTACTTATGAAATATTTTTTGACAACAATATTGTTTGAGAGGAGGAATTTTGGAAAACTATAATCAAATCCAAGGAGTATTAACTAGAAGAAAAACCTTACGTGTCATGTAAGGAAATGATTCATGCCCTCTATCCAGCTGTTAGTGTGTTGGTTAAATTCTGGTGACTTTGACCAAAGTTGACTCATATGTGACAAGAGAAGTTCAATTGAGAAAGTATCTCCAACACATTGACCTGCTGGGGAGCATTGTTCTGTATGGTGAGAATATGTGTTGCTTGGATTGACTGATAAATAAAAAAAACTGCTTGTCCATTAGCTCAGACTTATTACTGACTAGCCCTTACACTTAAATCAACCTATAATTCTTAACTATACTTTCCCATGTGGTTTGGTACCTTTTCTCAGTTCTGTCTTGTCATTTTATGTTTTCTGTGTCTGTCTGGCAACTCCTGATTCAGCCTTACTCTTCCAAGAATTCTCCTTGTCTGCTTATCCTGTGTGTAATTCCTGCCTGGCTACTAGCCAATCAGCATTTTATTTATCAACCAATCAGAGCAACACACATTCATAGCATAAAAAAATGGCATTCCCCAGCACATCCCTTTTTCTGTCTAATCAAAACAGCAGGTTTTAGCTTCAACATAGTTAAATTACATATAACAAAATAGTTATCAAGAAAGAATTATAGTTATATTATCTAGTCTATTTGCAATTGGGAAAATTAAAGAAGATATCCTATCTGTCATATATTTGTGAATCTTAGGTTTCAAATCTACCTCCTCTCTTATCACAACCAAGGAAAATCATAAATATAACTACTTAGTCTTCAACTACATCAAAGCATAACATGACCTAAGTAAACAGGAAGACCAATATAAGCAACTTCTAAAAATCTAGAATGACAGAGACACCTAGCTGCCTGGACAGTCACCAGAATTTGTCTGCAACATTGGGACATCCATCTTTAGCCTATAGGATTTGAGTTTCTCAGTTGCTTTTTTCTGTGTCCTGTAGAATGTATGGATATTTTTTCTGTGAAGCAGGAACCTAGAGGACCATCTCTCTTTGCAAAGTTCAGTTATCACCTTCTTATGAGTCCTGCATGTCCAGTTTATATGATATACTGTCGATCAATTGATGCAAGGGCATTTAGGTGTGACCAGTGGTACCCATGAAGAAAATAACCTCCATATAGAGTGTCTTTGATGCCCATCTTTCTCTTTGAAGTAAATTGGTGCTGCCAGGTGCAGATGTGTCTCACTGTCTAGAAAGTGTAAGTTTTTAATGCAATCCCCATCAAATTACCAACACAATTCTTCACAGATCTAGAAAGAATAATATTCAACTTCATATAGAAAAGCAAAAAAACCCAGGATAGCCAAAAGAATCATATACAATAAAAAAACCTCTGGAGGCATCACAATTCCCAAACTCAAGCTCTACTATAGAGCTATCATAATAAAAACAGCTTGGTACTGGCATAAAAACTGACATGTGGACCAATGGAATTGAATTGAAGACCTTGACATTAATCCACACACTTTTGAACATATAATTTTTGACAAAGAAGCCAAAAATGTACAATGGAAAAAAAGAAAGCATCTTCAACAAATGGTGCTGACATAACTGGATATGTAGAAGGCTGCAAATAGATCCATATATGTCACAATGCACAAAGCATAAATCCAAGTGGATCAAAGACCTCAACATAAATCCAGCTAATCTGAACCTGATAGAAGAGAAAGTAGGAAGTAGTCTTGAATGCATTGGCACCAGAGATCACTTTCTAAATATAACACCAGTAGCAGAGACACTGAGAGAAATAATCAATCAATGGGACCAGTTGAAACTGAGAAGCTTTTATAGAGCAAAGGACATGGTCAACAAGACAAAAGCTACAGCCTACAGAATGGGAAAAGGTCTTCACCAACCCCCCCATCTGAGAGAGGGCTGATATCCAGAATATATAAAGAACTCAAGAAATTAGACATCAAAATGCCCAACAGTCCAATTAAGAAATGGGCTATAGAACTAAACAGAGAATTCTCAATAGAGGAAATTCAAATGGCTGAAAGACATTTAAGGAATTGCTCAACATCCCTAATTATCTGGGAAATGCAAATCAAAATGACTCTGAGATACCACCTTACACCTGTCAGAGTGGCTAAGATCAAAAACACAGAAGACAGCTTATGCTAGAGAGGATGTGGAGCAAGGGGGACTCTCCTCCACTGCTGGTGGGAATGCAAGCTTGTACAGCCACTTTGGAAATCAATATGGTGCTTCCTTAGAAAATTGTGAATCCATCGCCCCCAAGACCAAGCTGTTGCACTCTTGGGCATATACCCAAAGAATGCTCCATCATACCACAAGGGCATTTTCTCAGCTATGTTCATATCATCATTGTTTGAAATAGCCATAACCTGGAAACAACCTAGATGCCCTTCAACTGAAGAATGGATAACGAAAATGTGGTACATATACACAGTGGAGTACTACTCAGCAGAGAAAAACAATGACATCATGAAGTTTGTAGGCAAATGGATGGATCTAGAAAAAATCATCCTGACTGAGGTAACCCAGACTCAGAACAACAACATGGTATGTACTCCCTCATAGGAGGATACTAGATGTAAACAAAGATGACTGCTACACAACTCCAGGGAGGCTACCTAGAAAACGGGAAACTAGGAAAGATACAGGGATCTCTCAATGACAGAGAAATGGATGGTATCTACATGAACATCCTGGACAACTGTGGGAGGAATGAAGGGCAAGGTTTGAGGGAAAGAGAGCTTAGGGGAGCAGGAGATCCCAGCTGGATCAAGAACAGAAAGGGAGAACAAGGAATAAAAGACCATGATAAATGAAGACCACATGAGAACAGGAATAGGCAGAGTGCTGGAGAGGTCCCCTGAAATCCACAATGATATATCCTCTGTAGACTGCTGGCAATGGTCAAGAGAAAGCCTGATCTGACCTAGTCTGGTGATCAGATGGCCAAACACCCTAACAGTCAAAATGGAACTCTCATCCAATAACTGATGGAAGTGGATGCAGAGATCCTCAGCCAGGCCCCAGGTGGAGCTTCAGGAGTCCAATTGTCGAGAAAGAGGAGGGACTGCAAGAGTGTGAATTGTTGAGCCCAAGATTGGAAAAAGCACAGGGACAAATAGCCAATCGAATGGAAGCACATGAATTATGAACCAAAGGCTGTGGAGCCCCCAGCTGGAACAGGCCCTCTGGATAAGTGAGACAATTGAATAGCTTGAACTGTTTGGGAGGCATCCAGGCTGTGGGACCAGTGCATGAGCTGGCTGTTTGAAACGTTGGGCTTACACAGGGACACTTTTCTCAGTCTGGAAGGAGGGGACTGTACCTGCCTGTACTGAATCCACCAGGTTTAAATGAATCCCCAGGGGAGTCTTGGCCCTGGAGGAGATGGGAATGGAGGGGACAGGATGGGGGGAAGGTGGTTTGGGGGCAGGAGGGGGGAGGACAGGGGTGATGTGTAAAATTAAAACACAAATATAATAATAAAACAATTAAAAACTTTTTAAATGCCATATTCTCTAGATCTTTGAAGTGTTTGAAAATTATCTACCTAATTGAAATATATCTATGTATACTTAGAAAACTTAACTAATATGACTCTATGTTTGATTACCATGGATGACTAACAATCTGTATTTCTTAATTTCATATTGCAATTTTAAATAACCTGCACAACCATAATACCTTAAACAAGAGTAGAAATGTGCATACACTATAACAAAATCAACTTTAAATTTGTATCAATAAACTAAAATCCATAGCAATATAAAACATTTTTAAACAAGTTGTTCTTTAAAAATAAGTTCAACAATTCATTCTTTTTTCCTATCATATCTATACTATATCCTCCTTTTTTCTTTTAGAAAGGGATTATATTTATAACCAACCCCCTAAAAATAAAAATGAGCATTTATAAATAACATTTTGGGAATTTGCTTGTAGCTTTTCATACTACTTCCTGCTGATTGTGGGCACTGGTAATCTTATGGAGATCCTGAGAAAATTTGAGATAATGGTCAAGTCCTGGGAAGACCAGCTATCACCTTGCTGATAGGTACCATCTGCTAGGTAAGGAACTCTTTCTTGATCAATTCTGATCCATCCTAACCTAGAACAAAGCCATAGCCTCTTGCTTCCTGTGGAAACGAAAGTAGAGCCTCCTTTCCAAAACAACATATCCTTAGATTCAAATTTTGAAGTCAAGATACCTTTAAAATATACATAATAGTTTAACTCAGCAGCCTTTATAACCAAATGTCTCTCTCCAGTTAAAAAGCCCAAAGACAATATAATCCAGACTCTCTGTGTGATTTCCATCTTTATGTGGCTTACTTTTATATTTTACTTTTACTGTCTCTTTAAAGACTTTATTTTTAAACTATTTCTTTATGTAACTTTCTATATTCATTTTCCTCTCTCTTCCAAGCCTACATACATTTTTACACACACTGTGAGCTGTTTATCCCATTGGAGTCTGTCTTATTGTGAGTCTACTGCTTTAAACTACACCAGAACTAGGACTGAAAGAATGGCTTTGGCTGCTGGCTCGGCCCTTCTCAGCTTTCCAACACTGTGGACCTAAATTTACTGCCTGCCATGGGGGAACCATGCTCACCACCGAATCTGGGAAGCATTGGTCCATACCTCCATCCAGAAGTGTGTAGCCCAGAAACACCCCCCCTTTTTTTTCTACTAGCAAAAGCTAAATCCACCACACAGCATACTGCATGGCTTGGAGATGCCTCTTTGTACCAGGGTGTGTTCCTGCCATGCTGCAGGTCCAGCACACACGCCACCATGAACCTGTCATATTGTAGCTCAGGGTTTCCTGAGAGATACAACTCAGAAGCTGTTCTAAGCTCCATTTTAGAATTTTTTTTTTTTGGTGTGTTGGTATTAATGGGTTTTTCAGAACTTTTCAACATAGTTATGAACTCTCAGTATGCTCAAAGGGTGGTCTTACATATTGAGATTCAGAATTTATTCCTGGTAAGTCAGAATTAACTTTGATATTTATTCAGTTACAAGATATAATCAGGAATAGGAAGCATCCTTTATACATAACTCACATCTGATCCCATACAGGTCTGCCAGGCTCTCTCACACAAGGTAATGATGAGATTGATAAATAATTGATAAGAAATGTGCTGGAAGCTTCAGAATTTCATAAAAAAATCATGTCAATAGTAAAGGTTTAAAAAAGGATTTTTCCATAACTTGGCTTTTTGCCAAGGAAATTGTAAGAAAATGTCCTACTTGTTCTTTTTACAATCAGACTCCACTACCAGAAGGACGTAGCCGAAAGGGTACTCAGAGAAATGAAATCTGGCAGATGGATGTGTTTCACTTTTCAGAATTTGGAAAATTGAAATATGTACACCATACCATTGATACTTATTCAGGATTTTAACGGGCTACTGCTCTGAGTACTGAAAAAGGTGGGTCTGTAATTACACATTTGCTAGAAGTTATGACTATCATGGGTATACCTACATAAATTAAAACAGACAATGCTCCAGCATATGTCTCTGGTAAAATGAACACTTTTTTGCTTGTTACAATATAAAGCATATTACAGGTATACCACATAATCCTACCAGCAAAGCAATCATAGAAAGATCAAATCAAACACTAAAGGATATGATAAACAGAAAGGGGTAACAAAAAACCCAGAAATAGACTTCATAATGCTCTATTATCTTTGAATTGTCTCAATGCTGATGAGAAAGGAACAACATCTCCAGAGAGACATTGGATAACAGAAAAAAATAAAAATAAAAATAAAAACTACCAAATTAAATCAGCCTATATTTTTCAAGGATGTGCTGACCTCAGAATGGAAACCAGGATATGTGTTACGTTGGGGATGAGTTTTTTATTTTTTTTTTCTACAGGAGAAGAAAAGCTATAGATACCATCAAAATTGATAAAGGTTCGATTTGAACATGAGAGAGAAAGGCAGCGAGCAGAGCAGACACTGCTAGCCACCACCAGAAGAAGCAAGATGTAAATACCGGTAAGCCACAAAGTCATATGACAAAATATAGATTTATAGAAATAGGTTAATTTAAGACATAAGAGCTAGCTAGCAAGAAGCCTACTATGGCCATAGTTTAAAAATAATATAAGCCTGTGTGTTTTTATTTAGGACCAAGCAGCTGCAAGATGCATGTGAGAAAGATTCTGCAAGACCAGGTGGGACATAGGAAAACTTTCAGCTACAACCTTTCAGATCGTTTCTGGGGCACTTTTTATTAATGGTTGATGTGGGAACTTACAGTCTACTGTGGGCAACGCCACCCTGAGCAGGTAGTAGTTCTGTGTTGTGTGAAAGAGAAAGCTGAGCAACCTTCTCAGAGCAAGCCAGTAAGCATCATACCTTTGTGGTTTTTAGTTCAGTTTAAGTCTCCAGATTACTTCCCTGAGTTCTTGACCTGGCTGCTTAGTGATAGACTATATATGAGCTTAATGAACCTTCTCTAAGTTGCTTTTTGCCCATGATTTCTATCACTGCAAAAGAAACCAAACCAGGACAAATAGGAAGCAATTAGTGTGAGTATCAAGATTCAAACATTGATACATGACATGTTTGTGCACTAGGAGACAAGAATTTTGAGGAAAGTCCTGGTAGAAATAATATATTAAAAAGTGTTAGCCTTTTGTTTGCTAATGAGGTAGTTGTCAATGGTTTGGTTTCATCAAAATTACCTGCTTTTCAAATATCTTCTTCATTATTAACATTATGAATAATAGATCTTGAGCATATGAACAATACTGCTGCAAGGAAAACATGCGTGCCAATAGGAATAGAGGTTGATAAGATTGATTAATTTCTAAAGTGATTATTATTATTGGACCTACTTGACTTGAAGTTGAATATAGTACAATTTAATAGTTTTTTCTTGAGACACCAACAGTTATAAATAGTGTTCTTTTTTATTATATTTGTATTTTAATTTTACACATCAGCCATGAGTTCCCCTATACTCCCCACTCCCGCCCCCACAACCCCACTTTGCCCCCATCCCCTTCCCTCCATTCCCATCTCCTCCAGGGCCAAGATTCCCCTGAGGATTCATTTAAACCTGGTGGATTCAGTACAGGCAGGTCCAGTCTCCTCCTTCCAGGCTGAGCACAGTGTCCCTGTGTAAGCCCAAGTGTTATTAAAACATCAAAATATAATTGAAGTTTGAATGGTTTTAATTATTGTTTTGTAAATGGTGGAAGTAGATTAATAGCAAAATTACCATGATGACTGTAATGATAGAGGACATAGGACTGTTCAAAATACTGTCCTCTCTATGACAGAGGATCAGCACAGGTGAAGGACAAATCATATTGACTCATAAGTCACAGCTAATAAGAGACATTTAATGATTTTTTTAAAATCCTGGATTTTCTTATATTATGAACATTGTTAGGTATTATTATCATGAATTAAGATAGGAAAAGTTCAGAAACTCTAATAGAGGCATGTAAAATGGTCCATTCACTATTATGGTTCCAGAACCAGTTCGGCCATACCATCCAGTAAAAGAAAGGATGTGATGACTGTACATTATAGCCAGTAAAATATTGAAATATGAACTTGGAGAATGCTTCAGAGGTTCAGAGTACTGGCTATTCTTCCAGACGGTCTGGGTTCAGACAGCAGCACAAGTGTGACAACCATCTGTAACTCCAGTCTGAGGGCATCTGATGCCTCTCCTGTCCTCCATGAGCTCACTCAGTGCATGTAGTGCATAGACATACCCATAGACAAACACCCATATACATAAAATACAATTAAATTTGAACAAAAAATATTAAAACATGTTGTCAGTGGTGACCATCATAGTAGTGAGGAATATTGTGTTTTGATTAAACTTATTAAAGATAATCTCAGTAGTATGGTGATTGTGTGTGTGTGTGTGTGTGTGTGTGTGTGTGTGTGTGTGTGTGTGCTCTAACAAATACAACTTGCCTGGGGATAGAAGGACAAAGCCAGCCACTATATTAAACATAGAGGTCAGGTCCTGGTAGCAGATGCCTTTAATCCTAGCATTCAGGAGGCAGAGATTCATTCAGATCTCTGAGTTCAAGGTCACACTGAGAACAGAGCCAGACACTGTGGCACAGGCCTGGAGCTGGGCAGAGAGAGGAAGTAAAATGGCAGGGCACAGAAAGATATATAGGTGTGAGTATACAGGAAGTAGCTCTCCCTTGGGCTGAGGATTTTCTAGAGGTAAGAACATGTGGCATTGCTTGTTCTATCCCTCTGATCTTTCAGCTTTCATCCCAATATCTGGCTCCAGGTTTTGTTGTTGTTGTTGTTGTTGTTGTTTTCTTCTCATTAATAAGACTGTTTAAGATTTGTGTTACACAGTAGCACCAAATTATTTCATTGTCACATTAAAGAAAAAAATTCAACACTTCACTTTGATTTATTTGACCAAAAACAAGCCCATTTTTTAATTCTTCACTTCTTTTTCAGTGTCTTTTATCTGAACTGTTAAAGGGTCTTTGCTTTGTATTTATTGAACAGAACAGAAAATGTCACACAAGTAAGGAATGAGGAATCCTTTATGGAAAACTTTAATAGAGTTTCACAGGCTTTCCAGTTTTTACTCTACGATCCCCACTTAATACTACAAATAAACCATTGTCAAGTTATATCTATAAATATTATTTTCACCATCTATGATTGCATAAGGTATTTTTTCTCAGCCTGTTTTCTGCTTTCAGTGCTTGATTACCATTACATATAATTAATAATTGATAAGATTATTTGCATCAGTTATCTAAGAGTATGAAACAACATTCACGCCTCTCTTCAGAAAATAATGACCATTATCTTCATATTGTAACAAATGACTACAAATGTTGTACCCTGATACCACAACAAACAAATCAAGCACGTTAATGTTCTGTTGGTCAGAAGGCTGGTAGAGTTCTCACTGGGCTAAAGTCAGGAGGTGAGCAAGACTGATTGTACGTTGGGAACTGCAGTACAGGATGCTTTTTTTTACCTTAACCAGTCTTTTGTTTGTTGTTTTTACACTCCAACACAATGGTAGAAGGACATAACCATATCTTCATGTGTATCCTCTCATCTCCATAAGCAAATATACTGTGGTGTATGCAGCCTGCCCAAAAAAATAAATGCACTATTTTTAATTCAAAAACTGATACAATGAAATATTAAAATTTTATAATTAAAAATACTAATGTTTTAAATGTTCTTTTACTGTTCAGTTTTATACCACTGATGTACGTTGTCAAATTTCAAAAGACAAAGACTATGTTTTTCTTCAGATATCATAACTTGTTCACATAAAACATTTAGCAATGGTGTGACACAGTACTATCATTTGGGAAGTTGAACCTGCAATAAAGATATTTGTGCTGAAATATTCTAGTGTTGACTTTATTACCTAGTGATTTGTCATCATTAATCTTAAATTGTTGCCAAATTAACTGAGATTTCATTGTGCTTCAAAACAAAATTAATTAATCTATGTTAATGAATGTAACATGTTAAGTATAATATGAAATTTCAAATGAATAATATTAGTATAACCTTGATCCATAAGCTGTCCAAGCTTCACATATGGTAATTGGACTATCTTGGTTGACTCACATTATCAGAACATCTCATTACTGTTCAGTGGTCTCAGCAAGAAAGAGAAATATTTTCAGGCTAGCATGATTAATAACAAGAAAGGAAATACAGTTTCCTTTTACACTTTACTTATCCTCAACAATATTTTCTCCTAGTGAGTATGTGCTTTTCGTGATGCACTCACTTTTGTGTGTGTGTGTGTGTGTGTGTGTGTGTGTGTCAGTGGGAGCTCCTCAATGCAAAGAGCTCTTTTCCAACATCATAGCAGGGCACAAAATAGTACTAGCAGAAATATGGGATTGTCTTCCCCTTAGGGACTGAAAGGTCAAGCAGGGAAAGTCTTATTTGTACTATGTTATCTCCTGTGATAGTTTAAGAATCTGAGTATGTTATATTATAACTTTCACCTGATGGCAGAACACAGAGGTGACATATGGCCAGAGCATATGCATGGCTACAACTTGACCTTGAACTGAATGAAAGTTGACAGTAACAATGCACGCTATTTACACTCGCATAGGTGGTGAGCAATTTGACTAAAATTAGAGCTACTAATTATTCACGGAAGAGAATCACAGAATTTTTCAAAACACATGTTTTTCATTATAAAGCTTAAATGATTTATGAAGTTTGCATAGGTAATTAATCCTTGTGAAACAAAGTTAATCTTGACATTTAATTATCCATTTATAGCTAAGTTCTCTACTCCTCAGAATATCATTTCTTAGAAACAATATACTAATAATGATTATATTCTTGGCATTCTATGCTACTTTCAAGCAATGTTTAATGTATCTACCATAACAATATTGTTCAACGTATAATAGCTCTTATTGCTACAAAATAAAGCAGTGTATTATGAAGTGTATATAGTATAGCCAAGCAGTAGTAATAATAGAAAATGGGTTAATTTTCTTTTTACAATTAGAACATTTGGTTGAACTCTAATATTTTACATGAAATAATAAATATTTCATTAAATGTAATTCTAACCACATCATGTTTTGCTATTTGCAGCAACTTTATAAGGTGCAACTCACATTATTTACAATTCATACAAACCTCAGGTGTGATCAGGCTACATCATATCTATAGCTAAAATAGGAAGATATTTTACATCCAGCACAGACTTCTACATAATATGGATTCTGTCACTTACGTATTGTCATCAGTACTTAAGGGCCTTTAACTAAAAGTACCTTATGATCTTTCTATTTTGAATCACTGGCTGATATTTTTAAATTTTGTGAGCTTTTCTGAAGAAGAATGCATTGTAGCTGCTGTTTCTTTGATATGACCTTTTCTATAGGAATCATGTAATTAAATTTCCTTTTGTTGACTTGAAGTCATTTGTGGTTTAAAATATTGTCAGCAATTTTCTTGTGAGTTGACAGTATTAACTATAGAATTCTTGTTTTGCACCACTTATGTCCAGTGTTAAGGGAAATTCAGACCTCCTTCAGCAATACACACACACACACACACACACACACACACACACACACATAAACACACAAACACACACACACACACACACATATATATATATGAGAAAGAGAGAGAGAGAGAGAGAGAGAGAGAGAGAGAGAGAGAGAGAAATTAAATTCAAATCCAAACTAATGAGGATGTAGAAGAAAAAAAGGGAAATGTACTCAGAAGGAGAATAATAAAGGGAAGGCCCATGATAAAGGAACATTCACATCAACAGATGCTTCATAATCATGTCCCTTTGTACATACTATATATGCCAAGAAAAATCATTGTATCACTCAATGAACTCATGTTGCCACATCTTTAATTTGAAACAAATATTGCTTGTTCTATTTGATAGAACTGAGTTTTTTAAAAAAATAAAGTATCTTTTCCAAGGTTATGTGAAAAGTCATGGTTGAAGCAGCCTTTCACACCATGATGACTGAATTGCTTATGTTTATCAACATTAAAACATGCCACCTCTGAAATTATAATGTGTTTACAATAGCTTCTGGAGTGTTCCAAGTAAATGTTGGTGATGACAGTAATGATGTATAAAGCAGTGTATTACCACATAGTGAAAGAGATATTAAAGTTCAGCTACATATGGTTCATTAGTGACATAATGCATTGTTTGAAATTTACATAGTTGCAAAATTGTAGATATCAGTTTATAATGAAAGAACACATCTTACACCGTATTTACTTATCTGAGTGACTCCTGACATTAGCATCTTTTCTCTGCATTCATAATTTTGCAAGCACAATTTAGCAACGAGATGAAAAATAAAATTTAGATACCACTACAATATTAACTACACCAGGCTTCACCTGATAGATTATGAGTTGTATCATCTGCTCTTATTATAGGAAGTACTAAGTCTTTCACGTGCAACAGACTGCAATATGGAATGGGACAAAGAAGACATTCTGGGCTTGGGCAGTGATATATGGAGACACATTGGATGCATATTCAAGCAGGTTCCTAGAGAGAGACTTGGACAAATAATAACCAGAGAACAGATGAAAGATGGCTCACTAGCATGCCAGCTCCATTTCTTGGTGAAGAAACAAATGAAGGAGAGAAAACATCTGCAAACGCATGCGTACGTCCCGATCCCATCCGCGCAGACTGTGAATTTCCTTAGGCATTACTGCCAGATGCACTCCTGATACATATGTTTTAGAGTTCTGAGAGAGGCTCAAGTCTGAAAAGAGTACAGTTGTTTTGATTTGTTCATTTTTTTCTGATTATTTTTGTCATCATAAGTCTGCTTCACTAGAGATCACTGTAAGAGAAACAAGTTTGGCTCCAGGCATAGAAAAAGTGGATTAGAACAATGATTTCCTTCACTTTGAATATCTCAGTCTGCATATTTTGGGTTTTTAATCCTTGAATAAATCACTTAATACCTCTGACTCTTTCTTTCATAAATAAGTGTATTGCAAGTGCTACCACACATTTGCTTTTATAAAATAAAGTCATTAATGTTCATGATTAATACATATTTAACACATTTTAAGCTATAATTTTAGTGAAAATTGAGTAACTATAAATAATCATAGGATTTTTTGCACCAACCCCATTAGCTATTTTTATGGAGATAAGTGTTGTAAATAATGCCTTGCCATTTAAACATTCTTCTTATGCACCATAAAGTGGAAAGTATAAAAAAAAACAAAGAAAAGATACAGATAATTTTTTTGACCTTGATAATATTTTATTTTTAATTTTTTAAATTTTTTATTAAATATATTTATTTATTAACATTTTTTCTACTTTACATACCAACCCCAGTCCCCCCTCCCTCCCCTTCTCCTGCCTCCTCACCTCCATCCCACTCTACCCCCATGCACTCCTCAGAGTGGGTAAGGCCTCCCATGGTAGTCTACAAAGTCTGGCATACCAAGTTGAAGGAGAGCCTAGCCCCTCCCCATTGTATCAAAGCTGAGCAGGGTATCCCACCACAGAGAATGGGCTCCAAAAAGTCAGTTCATGCACCTGGGCTAAGTTCTGGTCCTGCTGCCAGGGACTCACAAACAGATCAAGCCACATAGCTATCACCCACATTCATCAGGTTCCCGAGCTGTCAGTCCAGAGTAAGTGAGCTCCAACTAGCACTGGTCAGCTGTCTCTGTGTGTTTTCCCCATCATGATCTTGATCCCTTCTTCTTTTTCTTCTCCTACTTCTTCTTCTCCTACTTCTTCTTCTTCTCCTTCTTCTTCTTCTTCTTCTACTTTTGTGAATGCGGAATACTCTGAATTTTTTTGTTTGTTTGTTTTTTGAGCTGAGGATTGAACCCCAAGCCTTGTGCTTGCTAGGCAAGCGCTCTATCACTGAGCTAAGTCCCCAACCCTGCTTCTGATGTTTTACAATCTTGCATCTAGGCTGTTAATGCCCAATATGCTGGATACACAGAGCTTCCCTTCAGCATTCAGAAGGGTGGAATCTCTCACGGAAGTAGCATAGGGAGCATATCGAGGTCAAGGTGAGCAAGCAAGGCAACAGTTACCAAAAATGGGGGGCCGGGGACCTACAGGTCCCCCCCCCCCTTTTACTAAAAACTGAGCTTCTGACTTAGGTTGCATGGGACATCAGCAGTTTACCTTACCTGTCATGGAGACACCTGTCCAGGCCACACAGGTGTTCTGTTTTAGGTTGGTGAGCGCCCCCCCAGGCATTACCCATCTATGAATATTCATTATCATACAGGCTCAATCATGTGAGAGCTGAAGAGTTAATTTTTTTTAAATGTCTGAACATATACTGTTGAGAACACTGAGACTACTGATGGTTTCTGGCCTTACAGCTTCACATTAACAAAAAGACAGTAACTATGCATTTAAGTGGCTGATATAGATTCAGCATCTCTATTTTCTTTAATTCCACAGTTAAATTGTTTTGGGGAGATTGAATAAAACATGCAATTATCATATGCAAATGAAGGAGGAGAGATGAGAAGTAGACAGGGGAAGATTAAAATAAAATGAAAAGCAGAGTTGCTAAAGCTTCTAAACTTGCCTGTGCAACACTTAATCTTGAGATTAGCACTCAATGTTTCTTTTCCATTTTGCTACACACCTACAAACAATGACCATTCATTAATGGCATGCTTAGAATACGTATGTATTGGAGAAATAAACACATGTATCAACTTAAGAACAGTTTACAAAACATAAAGGAAGGCATGGACTGAATGGAGTCTATGACAGTTTCATAGAATCTTTATAGCTTAAGTGATTCCCAGAAAACTAAAGCGTATTTTGAGATTCCCTCCACAGCCTATGGTGAATACTTACTGTTTACTTACCAAGACTGAGAAGATAATAAAACATATTCCACAGGCTTTATGACCAAATGGTTTCTTCTTCAAACATTAAAGCCTCCAGGGATGGGGAGTGCTGTTTGCTTTCTGAAAATTGGAGGTTAAATGGATCAGACAGTTAATGGAACCTAAGTTCACCAGAGGTAGATAGCCCCTGAGAGCTTGCTACTAATGATGGCAAGAGGAATTACACTCTTAGAACCACTTAAAATGGCTTAACTTAAATTATTATTCTTCAAACTTTGTAAGACTACTTTTGTTCACAAGTAAGAAATTGCAAAGCCATTCACAAGATTTAGCTTGTATCCTTGAAAATCCTCTTCATCACTTAATATCCAGATTTGACACCTGGTCCACATTGAGGTGTAGAATCAATACCACATTAACTACACCCATTAATAAGTGATTGTTTATTTACTCACAGGCATACTTATAGCCTTGTAATTAAACTTTATTCCCCAGTGGCACAGCTACACTAATTATAGTATAACAATGAGCAGAGTCAGACGTCTTATAATGCCACAGTATAGTATTGACACTTATGGCCTAGAATTCTCCAGTCAATACTGTTTATGCGATCTTATTTCCCCTTTCTCCCTTGAGTAGCTTAAGAATTTAATGACCTCCTTAAGAGATTTTCAATAACTTCATCTCTCCAAATGAGCATTTTTAAGATGATTATTCATATGGATTTCTAAGACTATTCAAACTGCTTAAAATTTACTAATGTTGAGATATAGTAAAGACCCTTCTCCTTCTTATTCAGATAAGGATGTTTCAAGAGTTCCAAACATTTTAAATTCCTGGTTCTCGTTGGTAAACAACATAAGACTAATATCTCACCGAAATGTTTAAGTCTTTTTTTCCAAAACAAGTTTATGTCACCTTTGCATACTGTATAAGTTATGTGTTAACTCTATACAATTAAAATTGAATTGACACTCAAGAGATAAATATATAAGTTTAAGAATATTAATCATATAAGTTACTGAATTGAAGGCTAATATTTTTATAATATATTTTGTTTTACTAAGGGGTACATTCCAATGATTTGTCAATAAAAAGGTGAGCAATTTTATTTGTACCCCAAATCCATTTTAAACAAAAATTAAAACTCTTATTATTATTAGAAGATTCCAAGGAACAAGTGAATATTATTTAGCCGACTTGGCACATTTGACTCAAAGATTTGATAGAACGTATAAAAAATAATTCAAAGAACTAGGGAGAAATATTTACAGAGTCTGTCTTATGATATGATCCAATCTGCTATTTTACAATATTTTACTTTAACAATATACAACAGCAATATTTACTAAATAGAAACAGGACTCTGAATTTTGAATTTTTAACCCTTCTCAACTTACTAATAAGTGAAAGTGTTCTCTCCCCATACTAGTTAGGAGCAGTAGTGGAAGATTCCAAAAAGCCATGTCAAGAATATGGGGAACATGGAGAATCCAGGATAGCTAAAGCATGAAATTTATCTGGCATTCAAAATAATTAACATGCTATGTTTTTTCATGAGTTTATCAGCACACAAACCCCGTATGAATGGAATTCCATCTCTACCTCTGTAGGTGTTAACACTGAGAACTCCAGAACACTACATGGAAGAACAAAATGGTAACTCTAGAAGTCAAATAACATGTCTAAGGAAAGTGTGGGATATAACCTGTGGTAGTGCATTTTAGAAATAACTTTCAATAAAACAATGTTTTATTTTTGGGGTTATGGAAATGGGCATTTTGGAGTGATGGCAAAGAAATCTGTAAAATGGTGACTGTCTTATTCTAAACTGATTGTTCATACCTCCAGAGCTGTGAGTCTGAAAACAAGGTAGTAAGCACATGCCATTTCTGATGTCTCCCTCTCCAGCTTAGAATAAGAAGCCATTTCTTATATACTCATTATATTTTCTTGGTATCCTTCTATAAAGAAAATACAGAATTTCTTATGTAAAAGATGTTAACCCCATTATACCAAGTTCTACAGTATAATATCACATAAAACCAGAGACATCATAGAGGCCTTTTTATAGACACAAATGCATTAGAAGTCAGATCTGTGCCACAGAAAATTAGGATTACAAACATTGAGTCCATAACAGAAACCACATAGTTTCTATAAAGAGAGAAAACAAGCTTGTGATAGGAATAAATTCAGATAAAGTGGATGTCCTTAATTATTGAATTTATTCTTCGGGACATTTGAAATATCTAATTATGTTTGGAGGACTTTGCAAAACTCAGTTAATCTCAGAAGACCACATTCCCTATATATCAAATTCCTACATTAAGCCAAATTGAAGATTAAGTAAATTCAACTCAGCATAGCAATATAAATATTAGATATCCCCAAATAAACTTTATTTTAATCTGGTTTGATTCCTTTAGTCAGCTTAAATCAATGAACATTTTCATATGGCTTTAAGCCATTGCTGTTTTTTTTCCCTAATATTATAAAATGGATGATTCAGTCACTGAGGCAAGCCAAAATAATTTGTAAATTGGATGGGGATTCTTAGGAAGGAAAAATACCTGAAAGAATAAATTATTGGAAATTGCAGCCTGGTTGTAGAATCCAGGAGCCACTCAAGTAGATGAGCACATGGGGAAGATTTTAAGGCAAAATGACAGAGAGAATATAAATCACTGTGAAACCATCATCTTTGACTACAAGATCAAAAGCAAAGATGGCTCCACTCCAAAATTATACAAGTAGGTGGTGAGCAGTATTCTTGCAAAAGTATTTTTATGTAAAGTGTTCTGTTTATACACACCTGCAAATCTGATCAACTCTTTTGTGGCCAATGAAGTAAGTGCAGGACAGAACATCCTTTATAACTTCCCATTTTTATTTCACTTATCGGGGAGGACCGTTCACCAGCAACAATATTTTGATGTTGACATCTCTCATGTATAAATGATGCTGCATAATTATAGCACACATTTTATGTGCTATATTTCATGTATTTTCTGTCATGCTTATTTTAATGAGATTGTTAACAAATATGAGTATATATTATATGGTTTATGTAAAGAATTTGAATATTGGTTGTGTCAACTATGTCTAAGCATTTATATTAGTTCACATATAGGTTTATTTTAATGAATATGTGAGATAATAGTGGCTAGCGATAAAAATTTCTCAGATCAATATTAAATGTCACAGATTTGTCTATCATTCTGCAACAAATGATTATAATTGCCATCATCATCATTTTAATCATCATCATTGTCACCAAGCAAAGACATGATTTCAGTCTCCCCTCATTTTTCTTCGGATAACACATATTTCCCAGGACTCATGAACTCTAATAACAAAATAATAATGCTGGTGGGTAGGAGGAGGGAAGAAAAGGGGATCTGTGGTGGTTATGTAAAATGAATAAAAACAATTCTTAATTTATAAAAGGAAAAAAAATGTGGCTGTGGCATATGTAACCTCAATGGTATCCTGAAGACTATGTTACACTAAATATGTCCCAATTATTCTTAGGAGATTGATGACTACTGTTGACACATCTCTTGGCATGCAATAGTGCTGACTCCATGCCACTCTTCATAAATCAATGGAAATATTAAGCATGCAGAATATATGTTCATTCTATTCACTGTGGGTTTCTTTGCATTATTAATCTTAAAGTTGTGCCATTTCCCCATTTAACACTCAGTAAGAATTGTTTTTACTTTGAAGACAGTTTGATATCATGTCCATTAAACAACATGGTAAGCTTATGTTCTCTTCTGGGGTGGATGAGCACCTCAGCGATTTGGTCAGGGTCACAGTACCAGACATGAGTTTGCCCCCATAGAATGGGATTCACATTAAATTTGAAAATATTTGGTTACTACTGTAAAATTCAGACAACTACCATACAAATGGGCCTGTCTTGTCAAAATAGTAGATGTTTACTTTCCTTCCATGGGTCAGAGCTGGGAAAAATTCTTGATGACTTTTTTTCCTTTGGAAGACTATGTGGTATCTCCTGACACTATGGAAGCTAGACCTTAGGGAGAAAATTTCCTGATAAATTCCAACTTTTCTCCATATCCTGCTAATCAATCATGTGGTACCATCAGAAATAATCTTAAAAACCAAATTCTGATGGGTAAACAAAAGATACAGCAATTGCCTGTTTTGTTTTGAGGGTCTACATGACTTTCCATGGAACAACTCAAAGGTAGCATACCACTCTTAGCACTAGATTTTTCAGTTGATAACCTACAGCATCAGCAGAAAACACACACACTCCTAAAACAGCATATTTCTATTACATTACATCTCTCTGTCTTATTCTCTTCTGACCTACTTCTCAACCCCATACTCACTTAAGTAAGTCCTATGACTATGTCTATACCATTGGTGTTCTGCTTCCTTCCTCCTTTAAAATATTTCTATATGTCCTCTTTCTAGTTTCTTGACTTTCAAATGCACTGTAAGTTAATCATACATATCAAAAGATCTAAGACTAGCATCCATATAGAAAAGTGAAAATGTGCCATTGTTTTTTATTTATCTTCATGGGCGGGGAAATACTTGTATCTATACCCAATGGATCGAGGAAGCTCAGAACCCTTATCAGGGAAGCTTCTTTTTGAAGCTAATAGCTATTAATACAGATTCTCACATATCCTCAGAATACAAAGAGTGTCATGCTCAGCCCAAATTGAAGTATCATGAGTCCTCTCTATATGGGCCACAAATACACTGCTGAAGAGGGAAGAAAGATGGTAATAGGCCAGATATTAGGAAAGACTAATGCAACAGTATCTTCTGAATACAACAGTGCCATAGCATTTGAATACTCGCTGACTGTGGTTGACTGCACATGACCTACACAAGTGCAAGCTAGTAAAAAGCACTACACAAATGAGGATGAGACTCAAAAAGCCTCATACCCATCTAAGAAGCTTTGGCAATTGAAGTTTGGTGAGTGAATTCTCTTTAGGGAATTGACCCCAGTTAGATTGCCCAGACTTCACTACATGACTCCTGTATGCCCATGCACATAGGGAAGAACTGAAAGGAATCAGTTGTAGTTGCAGATCTTCTCACCAGGTGCCACCAAGCCCCTGCTGTCCCACAACCCACATATAAAATAAATACACAAATGGTTATATTATTTAAACTGCTTGGCCATTAGTTCAGGCCTGCCATTGTCTAGCTCTTACTCTTATATTTAGCCCATTTCTATTAATCTATACTTTGCCACTTGGCTCCTGGCTTACCTGTACCTTACATCTTGCTTGTCATGGCAGCAGCTGTCAGGACTCTCCCCACCTCTGCCTCCCACTTCCCAGAATTCTCTTTTTTGCTTATCCCACCTATACTTCCTGCCTGGCTCTGGCCAATCAACATTTTATTTATACAGAGCAATATCCACAGCACTCAGTCAGCTATAAGGTTGAGACATGAAGTTGGGAGCAGAGTTGGCAGAGTATCTATGAGTCATTTGAGGATACATGGTGGGTGGGTATGATCAAAATACATTTTGTACATTTGTGAACTTCTCAAAGAATAATTTTAAGGTGGGAATTGTTTTATTTTAAAAAAAAAACAGGCATATTTACCAGTTGAATTTAATAAATACTTCAATAATGAGTAATTAGTACAAAGAAAGAAACATTTATTCTCTTTTTACAGAATCATAAGAAAGAGGGGTCAGTTTAAAAATATGTGCCCACTTTCTGTACCATGAAAGTCTTCATTTTGAAGACTGTTTTTCTTATACTAAGATATATGGCTTCCCTCAAAACTTTAAGGGAAGCAAAGTGAATCTCCTGCTTATGCAGCAGAATCACACAACCATTTTTGCAACATCCTTTTTCTGCTTCTAGAGATAGTAGTTTATTTTTTACTTCACAAGACTCTTTTCTTCTGACTAGTTGAGAAGTTTTCTGAAGTAACTGTTTTGAATAGTTGTCTCTCTTCTTGATTAACACAGAGATATGAGCATAGAGTTATTAATCAACAGATTTATGGTGCAAATTTAGCAATTACTTCTCAGTGGAGAAAGATTGTAAAATTCTCCTAGTGTTAGATTCTTTACTGATATAAAGGACATATTTACTTTACCAGTGCATCTTGTAGCTTCATGCAGTTCTAACAGTTTCTGATTCCATTTAGCCAGAAAAGCTACAATACCCTAATGCCAGTCATAACTAAGTATCTTGGTGCTTTTGTTATGTTGTTAATTATTCTGTCTAGAACAATGATCACAGAATGGTAAAAAAAAAATACACAGCATGAAAGTCAATCTAAAATATATTTTTATTTGTTTAAATAGTTTAGAATGGTTTATTTTACCTAAGTTTTAAAAATGAACACCTGGGCAAATGCACGAATTATGATGAGTCTAGATACTAAAAACATCTGGAGAAATAATACATAAGGCTAAATAAGAATGTTATAAATGTCCCACTTAAGGGCTCAGATACTGAGTTAATAAAAGTAAATATTCTTATTATTGTGCTGTTTGGTATACTATGAATCTTAATAAATATTTAATAATATAGGAAGTGACAGAATGATAAAGTCATTAGATCCACTCTATTAACTGAAGCCAAGCAGCTTTATCTGTGGAGGCCACATGTTACATAACTACAGAATTCAGAAGTAGAATATTTAACATGCTTCCTCAGCAACATCAGCATTAGCATTTAAATGGAGAAACATTTTTAAACACATTAAAATAATGCAGTAGATTAGTACAAACAACATGTTGAGCTATGGTGTGACACTTTTTAATGTAATTCATAAACTGCATACAAAAATTTGCTTAAAATAGACTTAATCTATTTTTAGGAATTAATTCTAATTCCAACTAAATTCTCTACTTGCCACTTGTAAGAAAATTTCCCCAAAGCTCATTTCTCATACATCCAGGCAGATTGGCATATATATGTGTCTATATATAACATTTAATCCAAATGTAGGTGTTAATAAATAATAGTCAGTTTACTAAAATCATGTTATGAGTAAAGGGATTGAGTATCAAATTTAGACACATTTGGTAATGAGCATCAAGTGATTTGTAGAAAATTTAAAGTGAAGGGTTTGGTCTTTTATTTTTTTTGACACTTTTAGCTTCAAATGCCTTTAAAATTTTCCACCATGTTAAGTTTCTTATCTGTTCTTGTTTTTCAGAATTGAATAAGTTTAATTAAATGCATAAAGCAGACAAAAGGAATTGTCATCTTCCTGCAATGGACACAGTAAAAATGAAAATGTTTCTTTTGTACTCTGGGGACTCTGTGTGTGTGTGTGTGTGTGTGTGTGTGTGTGTGCGAGTGTGTGTGTGTGTGCACGTGCATGTGTGTGTTTTAGAAATTTGTCATCGTCCTTGGTTTAGATAACACTTCAATTTTGTTATATTTTTTTATAATCTGAATAATATCTGATTCTGTTTCTTAACTCTTTAATTTCTGAGTCAGAGATCTCATAACACCCTTATTTCTAAAGAAAAATCAGCATAACAAAAGTCTAATAAAGAATAAAGATCCCTCTTGAATTTATTATCTTTAATAAAAATATAAACACTTCAAATTAGAAAATAGAATTTGACTAGATGAATTATTTTTGACATATAGGGATTTCCAGACAATAGTATTTTAGCATTTGAATGGTTTGGTGAGAAAGTTGGTTTTGCTCAGAGATTTTGGAGTTTCTACACTTGTGTAGAAAGATGATTCAAAATTAGTTTAGGTTATATCTTGAATACTAAGTGAGAATTTCAACTAAGCTTACACTTACTGAATATCAATACCGTGTAGAATGTGTAATTTTTAAGTGCATTTGATATCATTTACCTATCTAAATAGTCTCTTGAGAAACACAATTGTTCTTTTTATATAGGTTCTAAGGAAACTCCTCATTTATTAAATGGTTGTCAGTCTGTCAATATTTATGTTGCTGTGGATATATAGATGTGTGCTGTTCTCACTCTTGTTCAGTGAATATTATCAGTTCAAAGTGTAGTAGTGAATGCAGACACTAATAACTCATTAACATGCTAAAATTAAGTGATTATGAGTCCTCAGTCTCAGGTAGGATGTCTAAATAAACCCCATCCTCTCTTTCAAAACTGAGAAGACCTTGAGGAAGAGGGTGCAGAAAGATTGTAAGAGCTTGAGGTTCTGGTGGGAAGTTCTGTGAAATGTCAACTTGCAGATGTAGCATGGCTATTGAACTGACTAACTCAAAGGAACTGTGGTTACTTGAACAAAATCTAGACACTAAAAAATTCCAGCAAGAAGGGGGAAAGAGCTACTGAGTCCCCACCCAAAACAAAGGAGCTATAGACAGTAGATGGCTTTTGGTGAAGGAAGAATTACATTTCCTTGGGGATAGTCATTGGTAGGCTATCCATATCCAAGTGGACAACTGCACACCCATGCACATATGGGCAACACTATCTGAACTCAGTGGATTAATAAGATGGTTATCCTTTAAAAACTGGATACGAAGTTGTGATTTTCTTCAGGGGGATGGAAGGTGGATATATCAAGGTATATATATATGAAATTTTCAATAAATAAACATGGCAGTTTGAAAGAGAAATGATCCATATAGCCTTGACCAATTAAACACTTGGTATATACTAGGTGGTGCAGATTCAGGAGGTTTAGATAATGAATGTCACTGAAATCAGGCTTTGATATTAAGGAAAGCCCTAACTGACCTAGTCTGGTGATCAGACCGGCCAAACACCCTAAAGGTTGTGCTAGAACTCTCATCCAATAACTGATGGAAGTGGATGCAGAGATCCTTGGCCAGGCCCCAGGTGGATCTTCAGGAGTCCAATTGTCCAGAAAGGGGAGGGACTGTAAGAGTGTGAATTGTTGAGACCAAGATTGGAAAAGCACAGGGACAAATAGCCAAATGATTGGAAACACATGAACTATGAACCAAAAGCTGTGGAGCCCCCAACTGGATCAGGCCCTCTGGATAAGTGAGACAACTGCATAGCTTGAACTGTTTGGGAGGCACCCAGGCAATGGGACCTGAACCTGTCCTTAGTGCATAAGCTGGCTGTTTGGAGCCTGGAGCTTACACAGGGACACTTTGCTTAGCCTGGAAGGAGGGGACTGGACCCACCTTGATTGAATCTACCATGTTGAGCTGAATCCCCAGGGAAGTCTTTGCCCTGGAGGAGATAGGAATGGAGGGGAGGGGCTGGGGGGAAGATGGGGTCGAGGGTGGGAGGGGGGAGGACAGAGGAACCCATGGCTGATGTGTAAAATTAAATTAAATTTTAAAAAGTCTCTTTCTACTTCCTCTCTCTCTCTGTCTCTCTCTCTCTCTCTCTCTGTCCCCCTATCTCTCTCATCATTCTCCTCCTCCCCTTGCTCTCTCTCAAGCTTTGTGCTTATGTTTGAAGAAGTGAGTTCTCATCTCCCTGTTCCTGCCACAGTACTTATTGTTTGCTGATATGCTACCCTTCCAAAACAGACCTTTATTCCTCTAGGACCACAAGCCAAAGGATTTTATTTTGTTCTTGGTATTTTATCACAGGAACAGAAAAGAAAAATATTTTATTTTATTATTTAATTATTTTATTTTTTATTATTTTATTTTATTATTTAAAAGAAAAAATTATTCACAAGAGAAATAGATCTAGTTCAGGGTTTTTTTTTGAGTGAAAATTGATTTGATTTAATGACTTTGGAGAATTTTACATAGTGCAAAGTATTTTTCTAGTTCTCAGAAATGAACTCAGAGAATCATATTACAAAAGAAGGAATCTGGTAATGAGATAATTTCTTTGATGCTATAGATTTCAAAAAAAAAAACCCCTGAATTAGTTGCTTTGTGAGATTTTCATTCTCTTTTCCAAATACATTTTCTCCCATTTACCTATTCCTTTCCTCCTTGTATGTTTTAATATTTATGTTCCACTTTTGTACTCATTCACAGTACCTTGTCTATAATTGTCTAAATTTCAACCATGCTGAACAGGCAACTTTTAAATCCTGATAGAGAATTTCTAGATAAATTGAACATTTAAATTCAATATGGATGAATGCTGATAATAGAACGTTATTTTTAACATTTTGACAAGAATTTAATTTATTTATGAAATATGATGTTAATGTTTGACATGAATAGTGCACATTGAAAAAAATGGAACAAACACATTTTAATCTCCTTATACATTTATAATTTCTGTAGGTTTGGAACATCTGGAATCTTCTATGTTAGTTATTTATAAAAACATCTAGCAAACTATTATAAATATAGTCATTCTTCTATGAAACAACATAAATCTTACCCCTCATATTATAATTTTAGCTCTTGCTATATAAACTCCTAATATTTTCCTTCATACACTTCTTCACATTGAGTGATCATTATTTTATTTTCTTTACTTGTGAAGTTGACTTTATGGCTTTTACCAATGATTGAGAATATTTACCATTATTTAATGACAGTGTATGTTCTCACTCTTTGGACAACAGTAAACATATTCAATACAAATGAAGAATAATATCATTCAGTATTAGTAACCAGAGCAAAGCTCTTGCCCAGTAGAGCCACATGGGCTTAAGTAAACATGGAAATTAAGAAGAAAACATTTTCAATTATTGAGCCCCCAGGAATTTCATTCAAGCTTGAGATATTCAATGATTATATGCAGATAAGTATCCTGGTGAAAAAAAAATCAAAAGTTATATAAGATCAAGTAATCTTCTTGAAAATTATTTTGTTTAGTATTTGAAGAGCTAGAATTCTCTTCACATTGTAAAAGGGCGTTTAATTAAAGGCTATTGTCCACCAAAAATATGATCTGGGTATGAATAGACTAGATTTAGCAAAGAGGATCAGTAGGAGGTTAGAAAAACTGAAAAGACAACAGAAAGCATTGATGTAGGAAATTCAATTTGTCTGTTAGGGCTACAGAGTACAAATTCAAAATTAACAGTCCAGGTCAAGACCAGAGTTTCTCAGTTTGACTTGGTTGATGAAAACCCATTAAATCCTTGAAATATTACAGGCTGTTGTCATTATTCCTGGATAAGAACTTGATGGTAAGATCCTACCAATAAAACCATCCATGCACTTTTGTCCTTGAACATGAAAAATCCAAGCCCATACTAACCTGGAAGCTTCATTTCTACTAGATAGATTTCATAATGCTCAGATGTTCTCTGGATGCTACCAAGACAGAAAAGTCATCAACCATCTTCATAAGGTGTAAACCCCAAGAGCTATACTAACCAGACAAAATGTGCTCCCCATTGATAATGACACTAAAGATCTAAGAATAACCACTGACTCACTGACGAATTTAAAGCACACTCCATAAACTGGAAACCATTTCTAATCCCATTATGTGCTCCAATAACTTGTGGTCATATGTGCTAATATAAAACTGATGATTATTATTCTGCAAAATGGACATAATACACTACTCACAAGTTATTATTTTTATACTTATAGATTAGTGCATTTCTTAGCACTCATCAAATAAATTTCTCTTTTCAGTAGATAGTAATAATACAAAGACACACAACTGATCAAAAATAGAAAATATGAGAGTATGGTGTGTTAAACTCTCTTTGTGACCTTTATATCACACCCTTACCTTTTAAGTTCAGGGAACATCACAAAAAGATAGAATATTAGAAGCCCCACAGGGAGTATGTCAACAGCAAAACAATATTTTCCAGGTAAAACCTTATAGACACACACGTGAGTTCACGACTATTGATTCTGCATATACAAAAACTGCATAAAACCAAGCCAGTCAAAACACCAGCAAGAATTTAGAGTCAGGGATTATAAAGTCCCTTTGGAAGCTATTGGAAATTGATGGCTGCTGTGGGAAGGAGTATTTTATTCAAGAATGTGGAATCTGGGAGACTACACATGTTCTAGCATATAGATACACTCACTCACAGACATACGTAACTAATGGACTCAGCACAAACTTATAAAAATTGAAAGGAAGGAGAGAGGTATCATATGAACTTAAAATTGAAAAGGGGTAATGAAGCATAGAGAAGTGACTGGAGCAGATAGAATACAGGTGGACTTGATCGAAACATTACAAGCTAGAATGATATTTTTAGCTTTTGTTTGTCCTTCTCTCATTCAATACATCGCAACCAAGGGAGTTTCCCCTCCCTCCACTCTTCTCAGTTTCTCTCACCACCTCCCCTTTCCAGGAGATCGACTCATCCTGTTTCCCTTTAGGAAAAAAAAAAAAAAAGCAGGACTCCCAGGAATAGCAACTGAACACAGTATAACAAGTTAAAATAAGATTAGGCACAAACCCTCGTATCTGGGATGGGCAAGGCAAAACAGTAGGAGGAAAAGGGTTCTAAGAGCAGGTAAAAGACTCAGAGACAGCCCCATGCCCACTGTTATAAATCCCATGAAAATATTAAGCTAACAACCATATACATGATGGCCTGAAGTATTTAAAAATATAAGTGGGAGAAATTTATTTTAAACTCAAATATTGTATGTTTGAGATTTTTAGCATTTACAACTGATTTATTGACTTAAGATGTTTCTGATTTCTAGTAAAATCCTCAAGTTCAATTTTTGCCACTTTTGTAGAAAATATATATACACTTTATTGTATAGTATGATTTCCAGTATTTCCTATCTTATTGTTTGTTTACTAACCTCACTCTTCAGAAGGACACCAAATAATCTGGTCACTCTAAAGTTTTGTAATTATAATATTTATTACCAAAATAGACAGAAATCACTTGAAACAAAACTGTGCATAGTTGAGCCATGCTATATCATGGCTCACTATTCATACACTCACCTCAAGGAAGTTTGGAGGTTAATATAGAAATAATATATCATCTGCATATAAATATGCTTACAGCGATCATCATACTTCCTATTGATATCATTGCTAAAAGAAACTACAGAATTTTCTTTCAATCAGGTGCCCTTTGGAAGTAAGACTATTGTAAGGAATAAGCCATGTTATTTAAATCCCAACTCTAGCTTTTTGTTTTGTATCATTTCTGTGAAACATCAAGAATGCTTATCAGTATGTAAAATGAGTATGGAATTCGCTATGTTCACTGATAAGAAAAAAAAAATACATGGAAAAATGTCTTAATATTTTCTTGTCTTTTTAGTTACATGAGATGCTGATGATGAACAGCTGTTTTCTCTGTGCTAACAATATAATTTGTAACTTAAACACAAACACACTATTACTTAGATTTCATGCCATAAACACTTTAAAGAAGATTGCTCTGGAGAATCTGGATTATTGATAGAAGAAACTTGGCAAAAGTAGAACATACAAAGCCATTCACAGCATTGGGACTGAAGGCCATTATCATTGTGATAATTATTTGTTGATGGGAAATAGGAAACTAATTCAGACTCTGTTTCTTGTAGCTCCCTAATCAAAGTCTTTAAGAAATGTGAATATTTACTGTGTTTTCATGTTTGTGTGGGAGTGGGTTGGGAGTAATCACATGTTGAGCACATTGTTACTATCTATAGGTGCAAAGGAAATGGAACATTAAGTTAAACATTAAAGTAATTAACCACAAAATTATTGCTTTTAGCTCTGAGATCACAGTTTCCAGAAAATTTAAAATGCTTGTAGACAAAATAAGCACACAACTTCAGAGATTTTGATTCTTCATTTGATTCACAGTGACCACATTTTGTTTATTGTTGCAGAAGTAATGTGCACCACCATAATTTTCAGAGTAAAAGCTAAGACCCTTTTAATTTGCTATCTCATTTCCCCCGGGAACTGAAATGCCCTCCAAAGATGTTATTCTGTGCTTCTCATCATTATTTTGTCTGCTATGTAGAGATGCCAAGTGCTCAATAAGGGTAAAAACTTTCACATACCAAGGCTTATTTTTCTTTTACCAATAAGTAAGCTAAAATATTGGCTAGAAAAGTGGACTGACTGTACCACAACAGTATACTTATTTTTGAAACAATTTCTTGAAATATAAAACTTGGAATAAAGTGGCATAATTTTTACCATAAGATTTGTTTTCCAGTAGCCTGAGGGCTGGAAGAAAATGGATCATGAGTTTCAGAATGTTGGTGATTTAATGTACCATCTGGTTGAAACACAACTATAAAATGCTCATCTTTAGAAAATGTTATTTAATTGCTGTGATGCAGGTGTCTAGCAATGTAGTTCTTATTATTTAAGTTCCACAAGGGCATAGATGTAGTATTTTGTAGGTTACTATCATATTCACCAATTGTAAATTAATGGACTAAATTATATGCAAGCTAAACTCATTTTTAACTTAAAAGAGGATGAGTGGTTAGGAGGAAAAATAATGTATTCAGATTCTGTAAGTTGGGAGCTATATAAAACCTTTTTGCAAACTTTATGAGTCATTTGGGGTAGGACACATACTTTCTATGGACACTAGCTTCATGATTTATCAAATGAAGAATTCTTATCTTCAGTTTCTATGGTAGCTTTAGTTCTAAGTATGGTTTGGGCCCTATCCCAGATTCTACGCTATAGTGTGTGGTTGACCACAGTCTGAGATTGCTGGTGGAATTCACAGCTGCCAGCTCCCATGGAAACCATAGCCCTCATCTTCTGTTGCCCTGTCCAAGACAGTAAGCATGTGTTTTTGGTGGCACCTTAAAAATCTTTGCAGATTACAGAAACCAGTAAATTTTTCTCTAAAGTCTGTAAAAAAATATTCTTTAACTGGCTCCTCCCCTGCTCCTTCTTTTCTTTTTTCTGGAGAAGGGAAGTTGAATAGATATTTTCCTCTCTCACAAAGTCCCATGAGTGTTTTAAAAATAGCACTTGTGTTGATGAGGAAAGACAGTTTTTTTTTTTTTTTCATTTTACACATAAAAGCAAATGAAAGCTAGCTCAAGTACTTTATGGCCATTAGCCCCAGAGACATATTATTTAGGCTTCTTGAGGAAAAGAAAAAGTGCATTTTCAGCCTCAGGAAAAAAAGAATATTCTTTCTAATGGAATAGACTATTGACCCGTAATTCAAGTCCATAAGAAATGTATAGTGATGAAGTATTTCTATTTAAAAAAAAAAACACTAGGCTGTCATACACTTAACTTCAGATTTATTTTTACCAAATAATTAAATAACAGGGATAGCTAATAAGATATATGTTATATTCAAATTATTCATTGTAGCATGAATCTTAAAAAGTCTTACTAATAAAATCAAACCTGGGGTCAGTTATTGGGGTGAATGCTGGACGATCAGAGAAGTAGAACAAGCCACAGCCACCTCACCTTGCCAGTTCCTCAGCTGATCCTGTTTCCTCAGACACGAAGAGTCTCAGTCCTCATCCAGAATGAATCTCAGCTGAACTGCAGCTCCAAAGCCTAAAAGCTTAACCAGCCAAAATGCTTCTAGTTTCTGGTCCTCACTTCTTTTGTACCTTTCTGTTTCCTACCATCACTCTCTGGGATTAAAGGTGAGTCACCATGCTTAGCTGTATTCTTGAACAGATGGATTTCTGCCTCTGGAATGCTAGGATTAAAGGCATGTGCTACCACTGCCTATCCTCTATGTTTAATATTATGGCTATTCTGTCTCTGACCCCAGATAAGTTTATTAGGGTGCACAATATTTTGGGAAACACAATACCACCACATTTCCCCTTTTTTTGTCTAAAATTTAAAAAAAGCTTATAACTAATACAAGAAAAACTATCCAATTAGTATATAAAATATACACAGTCAAGAATCGCATTAACAATGTCTAGTGCTTTAATATTTGACAGACTCAGATAAAAACTCCATTTATATAATATATATATATATGGTATGTGTGTGTGTATTAACAATGTCCAGTACAGTAACTTTTGATAAACTCAGACAAAAAAAAATTCATTACTTATCCTATTTAAAACAAGTAGTTCCTTTTTAAAAGTATTTTTCTTTTCATAATAGATTCAGTAATCTACCCTTTATCTTTTTTATATCTTCCCCTTTTTCTTTTTAGGGTAGATTCAATTATCTACCCATTTATCTTATTATTTCTTTATCTTTTTTTCTTAGAGTAGATTCAGTGATCTACCTCATATCTATATTCTTTTTTCTTTTTCTTTTTTTAAACAAAACTCTGAATGTAATCTCCTTATTCAGCTTTTTTCCTGAATATTAACAATTAATAACATGTAACCAACCATCATAAACAATGACAATATCCATAACTCATTAAAAAACCAAAAAACAACCACCCCACCTCTTGGGAATGTGGGTGTTGTTTTCTTAAAATTACTTCCTGCTTTCTGGGGGTGAAGACGTATTTAGGGAATCCTGAAAAGATAATTTTTGGGTTAATTGTCAAGTCCTGTATCACTTGGCCAATCCCTGCATAATGAGAAAGTGCAGGGCTTGTTTCAAGTCCTTGTTCAAGTAGCCTGTCTGGCTGGATCATCTCAGCTAACCATCTCAAAATTGTCCTGAGTAATTTGTAGTCCAATGCAAATTTTTCCATGGTGTTAATCAGCTGAATGGCTTTACCATACTCCATGTGAAATCATCGTTGTTGGGGCTTGTCATCCTTTTGAAGATTTCAAAGTTTCTGTTAGGCATGATCATGGTTCCCTGCAGTTTTTTTTTCTTCCTCCTCTGTGGTTTGGAGAAAGCACAGTCTGATAAATGTCTGTCTCTCAGAACCATAAATGTTCTTCCCTAGAAGAGAATATCTTCATAGCACTTTCTCCCCACCATTTGTCTTGCCAAACTTTTTCAAACTGACCTTTGCCTGTGCTTTCTTGTAACACATGGTCTTGGCAATTTTTCTCTGAACAAGCAGCTGTAAACCCTTCATCCCAGGTAGCAGCATCACCACAGTCACCAACACGATGAGAAGCAGCCAGCAATGTGGAGCAGCAGCTGCTGCCTCTATGGTTCTACCACCACTGTTTGTGGCCAGGGCCTGGGCCGAAACTTCTCCTTCACAAGCCTCCTTGTCTGGTCAAACTCGGGATCCTCCTGTCTCTGCCTCCTTCAGCAAATCCTACCAGTGTGCACCACCACAAACCAGCTGAGGGTAGCTCAGGTCTGAGCTGGAGCCAGAAAGGCCACAGGTAAGCAGCTTTTTCATGAATTTGTACCACGAACATTGTGTGCCAGATGTAGCATGAATCTTAAATGGTTTTATTAATAAAATCAACCCTGTAGCCAGTTATTGGGGTGAATGCTGGAAGATCAGAGAAGCAGAACAAGCCACAGCCACCTCACCTCACCAGTTCCTCAGCTGATCCTGTTTCCTCAGACTGGAGCCTCTGTGTCCTTATCTGAATGAATCTCAGCTGAACTGTGCTGCTCCAAAGCCTAAAATCTTAACCAGCCAAAATGCTTTTAGTTTCTGGTCCTCACTCCTTATGTACCTTTCTATTTCCTACCATCACTCTCTGGGATTAAAGGCATGAGTCACCATGCTTGGCTGTATCCTTGAACAGATGGATTTCTGCCTCTGGAATGCTAGATTAAAGGCGTGTGCTACCACTGCCTATCTTCTATGTTTAATATTGTGGCTGTTCTGTCTCTGACCCCAGATAAGTTTATTAGGGTGCACAATATTTTGGGGAACACAATACCACCACAATTCATTTTACTTTATTCTGCATGCTGCAGGAATAGAGAAAATAGTTTTTGAAAAATAGCATTTTCAAAGTTCATTCTCCTATTTGGTCAATATTTGTTCACAAGATGTTGACAAAAACTAATATATATTAGTCACACTTGAAACTAAACATTTAATATGTTTAAATATCTCTTGCTTTTTTGTTTAAATTATTGCATTAAATAGTTTTCTAAAACTTTACAAATGAACATTTTTCAATAAATCAAACCCCAAAGTTGGCTTTACCTAATTTTTCAACTAATCAATATTGCCAATTAAAATGAGAATATTAAAAATATGGGAAAGAAAGAACAACATTCATTGCTTCTGGATAAAGTATATCTTACTCTGATTCTCTATTTTTTTTTATATATTTTAAACACTGACTTTCTCAATTGATTCTAAGAATACAATACTATTATTAAATCTATTTCTAAAAATAAGCAAATTATTTGAATCCTAAGAATATTTTTATTAGGACTATTTGGATTTATCATTGCCCATTTATGTTTATATTATCCTATCAGGCAAGGGTGTAGCTCTACACAGGGAGGCTACCATCATGTGTTTCAACTTAACACTAGTAAAGATATTACCTCATTGAATTTGTTTCTTTGCAGTAAAAGGTAAGATGAAATCACATTTTAAACTGTCTTCAATCTCTAATGAGAAAAGCTTTTTTTTTTTTTGCATAATTATGCGCCTCTAAGCTAAAACTCAAAACGTAATGTTTGATATTTACTTAATACCCTTTAAAGCAATCTGGTCAGATGTGTACATTACATATGATGAGCATGGGAGGAGTCAATCATTTCAGGAAACAACTCCTTTGGAGAGAAACCTTGAGAAAAAAAAACGTAATTTCGAGGACAATTTGTACTCGTCCATTCTTTTGTTTCTTCTTTTTAAATTAGTACTATGTTCTTCGACTCAGCACTAGAAATCTCTCCTTCCACCTCATTTATACAGATGTCTTAATGAAGTAATTCCATTCTGAGAGCCCTTTATTAATTGCTCTCAAATGAGATCTTGGGTCTACTAGGCAATTTTCAGCATGCACTGAGTGTGACTCATGTCGGGACTCATAGACTCCATCCTTCTTTTATCGTATGTTTTGATCATGTTCATTTCATTTCACCCTCCCTTTAGCCCTTCCTGACTTAGTTTCTGTTTTCCATTCCTTTTCCCTAATTTGCCCTCTGCTTTCCTCTGTGGATGTATCAGTAGGTATATATTTGTATATGGTTTTACAAACTATAAAGAGGATCTTCATATCAGAGTAAAAGGGCAACATTTTTATTCCTGATTAATTTCACTTAATAAAATTTAAAACTAATTGCTCACGTTTTTTTATAAATGATGTAATTTCAATTTGTGGCTGAGATAATTTCAATTTTGAATATGTGACATTTATCATGGATACACACACATTTACATATATATATATATAAATATATGTACATGATTCATAAATTAAAAATCACTGAAATGCAGAGAGCCCAATCTACTTCACGCAGTAATTCCCACTTTAGAATTTTACTTTGGTTTGCATCAAAGACTGTGTTAAGATAACATTTTATTTAAAGTGAAACCAAAGAATGAATGATGAAAAACAGGTAGAATGAAAAAATTTTGCTTTTCTTTGCCTTTTTTTTCATATAAATAATTTTGGAAAAATTTGAATGGTAATTAGTTTTTTCTGCAGTAAAAAACAAACAAAACAACAGTAATTGATTATTTAAATGGGTATGAATTTGAGAAAGAACTAATAGGAATATAAGAGGGAAGCTCAAAGGGAGAAAATAAAAGGTAATGGTGTAATCATTTTATAATCTCAAAAAATAAAAGAAATAATTAAAAATGTCTTGGCAATGAGTGAAGTTCATTTTTATGTGATCAGAAAAGTAAAATTAACTGTTGTCAATTGTAGAATTCATCTTAGCAACATGGATACTCAGAACTTTGGTTAGCCTGGGAGATTTTAATTATAAAATAAAACTGCCCAAAGCTCTCAATATTCAGCTAGAAATTTGATTTAGTCATTCTTTACATAATGTTGAGCAAGTGAAGATGATATTAATTTTATGAAAATACAATGAGTAAAGCAGATGTATTTTATTGATAAATAAATTCAAGAACATAGTTGAATAAACGAAGAGATAAATAATATAGAAAATTTAATTCATTAGCCTAAGTATACATTTAATGTATTAAACATATTTTATAGTAAAACAATCACAAAAGGATATTTTCTTTTTCCAAACAATAATGGTTTGTATGATTTTTTTTATTTTGTAACTTATTTCTAAGCTTTTATCTGACATGATAAGTTTTTTTAGTGTCTCTCAGTAAAATCAATTTTGTCTAGACATTTGAAGTATATCATAAATTCCTTAAAATTATAGGTCAACCACACACAAAGAATTATAGACAACTGAGAACTTCTGAGAGTGGGAGAAACAGTCTTTCCCAGGAAAGAGAACACCAATTATTTATCCAATACCAAATCATTATCCCTGAAAATATTTATATACAAGTAACATTATACAGACTGAGCTGGCCTTATTTAGATTACATACGAATATGCAAATATGCATGTAACAACAATTGAAAATGGAGACCATGAATTTGGGATAGAACATGGAGGGGCATATAAGAAGATTTAGAGGGAAGCAAGAGATGAGGAAGTGATGTAACTTTATTGTAATATCAAAAGTAAAATACGACAACCAGAAGAAGACAAGAAGGACAATGTTGTATTTAGAGTATAGGCTCTTGAACCAAAATTTCAGGGCTGACATTCCTGTTTACCTCTTGTTTTGTCCTCTATAAACAGTAACAACGGATGAGATATATTTATATACACGAAGTACTTGGAGAAGTTGTTTGTTTTACTGAAAACAGTTTCTTTTCCCATAGCATTCTTCTTCCCACAGTTTCCCTTTGTCCATACTAAATAAATAAAAAATAAAAAACAAACAACAAACAAAAGACCAAACCCACAAAAGTCTCATTTTAGAATGACTGGTTTGGCTAGGCAGTGTTGGTACAAGCTTTTAATCTCAGCACTCAGGAAGCAGAAGCAGGCAGATCTCTGAGTTCAACACCAGCCTGGTCTACAGAGAGAGTTCCATGACTGCCTTGCCTACAGAGTGAGAAAAAAAAAAAAAAGTGACTGGCTTAATGTTAGTGTCACAATTATTTTTAAAAAATCATGAAAATATGTGGTACTATTTTGAATGGTTCACACAAATTCAAATTTTTAAAGATTATTGATAGATAATAAAACATTAGGAATTTATATCATTAACCAGTCCATGACCTACTATTATCAAAACCTTCCATATACCCGTGGAAGCAGAGCTCTTCCTTAGCAGATGGGGTCAATTAGAGAGCTCCAGAAGACCTATAGCTAATAGAAGCAGTACTTGTGTCACCTGAGATGCAGGCAGATTATTTCCTACACAGAGGTCTCTCTGGCAGTTAGGAGTATGATGTTTCATACAAGTTACAGATTTAACAATCATGCAGAAGGTTAAGCAGCAAAAAGAACATTAGTACTACTGGATACCAGTAGTATATCATCAACAGCCTTTCTGACAAATACAAAGTCATTGGTTTGTCAAGTTTTTTAATGAAGTCATGATTTATAAATACCTCTCAAAGGTCTGTATCAAAGTCACCACATTTGGGTGATAAATGTAAACATTCAGACCATGCATTGCCAAGAGCTGTGGGTTTCACATTCACAGTGCCTTGGATTGATCTGTCCATTATTATAATACATAATTTATCACATTGAGAGGGACAATTCATTATGTGCACAGTATAGCCAGCATGTTCTAAATAGCAGAATTCAAGACTTAGATATTTGCTTGTGTACTGGAATTCTTGCTGTTATTATTATTGGAAAAATTAAATCAGATTCTTAAGTTCCAAATGCAATAGCACTTATAAAAGGTGAAAAAAAAATAAAAGGCCCATTCTTATAAATTTGGTTTACTTGAGAACCTTCTGACACATTCTTTCCTCAGGTAATATTTCCATTGACTTCACCATTTCCATTCCTTGTGGAGCATCTAATAGTTCTTAAAGCTAAATCAATCAGTATGGGTGCCATGCCAAAGACTGTCCAAAGACACTTCCGTAGCTACATTGCTTGAACTTAAATAGCATTGTGCACCATTACTTAAAAGATCATTGAATTAAATTATAGATATGGTATTTCTCTCTACTTAAAAATGTGAGCTATTGACCAGCAAAGTAGTTTGATTTCCAATCATTCACTTTTTGATACAGCCATCTTTGTGACTGGTTTTATGGCAATACTTTGCTTTAATCTAGAATGCACTAAATTAATCCAACAGATTCCATGAATACCTTGTTAGAAAAAAAAAAACCAGGGCTTATTTTGAAGATAAAACACTGGTGATGATGGATGGAATATGTGTGGTGGTATTGTGTTTCCCAAAATATTGTACACCCTAATAAACTTCTCTGGGATCAGAGACAGAACAGTCACATTATTAAACACAGAGGATAGGCAGTGGTAGCACACGCCTTTAATCCTAGCATTCTAGAGGCAGAAATCCATCCATTCAAGGATACAGCCAAGCATGGTGAATCACACCTTTAATCCCAGAAAGTGAGCCTTTAATCCCAGGGAGTGATGGTAGAAAGTAGAAAGGTATATAAGATGTGGAGACCAGAAACTAGAAGCATTTTTGGCTGGTTAAGCTTTTAGGCTTTTGAGCAACAGTTCAGTTGATATTCATTCTGGATGAGGACTCAGATGTTTCCAGTCTGAGGAAACAGGATCAGCTGTGGAATTGGCAAGGTGAGGTAGCTCTGGCTTGTTCTGCTTCTCTGATCTTCCAACATTCACCCCAATACCTGGCCTCAGGTTTTATTTTATTAATAAATCCATTTAAGATTCACACTACAAATATGCCTCTAAGGTTTTAATGTATACTTGTTTCGGAAAGCTGAGCTGCATATACAACCATCATATCAACAGGGAGGGCAACACTAAAGAAACCCCATGATGTTTTTTGACAAGAGAGAATTTAAAAGTGGAGAGCAGCACTATGACTCAATGCCTTGCAGCCATTTGACTAGACATTTTCCTTCCTTATAATTACGAATAATTTATTATTGTTCACATTTAAAAGTTTTCTCTCTTAAATTAGTGTAACATGTCTTTTCTAATTCCAGCTGCAATAAGAACACTGTAATTAATTCCACAGGCCTAGGACTTATTGATATAATTTAAAAAAAATAAAAAATATATGCAGTGGACCTAGTTTATTCTTGTGGAGGTTCCACAGGTGTTGGTCTAAATTTCATGAGTTCCCTCTAGTTTGGTTTGATTTTCTATGTAGGTTTCCCACCATGATCTTGACCCCTCCCCCTTGCTCATAGAACCCCTCTCCTCTCACTTCTACTGGACTCCTGGAGCTCAGCCTGGTGTTTGGCTGTATATCTCTGTATCTGCTTCCATCAATTGCTGGATGAGGCCCTATGAGGGCAGTTAGGGTATTCACCAATCTGATTATTGGGGTAAACCAATTCAAGCACCCTCTCCACTATTGCTAGTAGTCTTATCTTGGGTCATCCTTGTGGACTCCTGGAAATTTCCCTAGCACCAGGTTTCTCCCTATCCCCATGATGTCTCTCTCTATCATGGTATCTCTTTCATTGCTCTCCCATTCCATCTCTGTTCCATCCCATTCCCTTATGTTCTCCTCCGATATCTCCTACCCTCCATTGCCCCCCATCTTCCCCAGTTTACTTCACAGATCTCATCTATTTCCCCTTCCCAGAGTGATCCATGCATCCATCTTAGGGTCCTTGTTAGCTAGCTTCTCTGGAGCTGTGGTTGTAGTCTGGTTATCCTTTGCTTTACATCTAGTATCCACTTAAGAGTGAGTGCGTACCATATTTGTCCTTCTGAGTGTGAGTTACTTCACTCAGGATGATATTTTCTAGTTCCATCCACTTGCCTGCAAATTTCATGATGTCATTGTTTTTGTTTGTTTGTTTGTTTTAGTTCTGAGTAGTATATATTGTATATATGTACCACATTTTCTTAATCCATTCTTTGATTGAGGGGCATCTAGGTTGTTTCCAGGTTCTGGCTCTTATGAATAATGCTGCTATGAACATAGTTGAGCCCTCTGCATAAGTGAGACAGTCGTGCAGCTCCATCTGCATAAGGGGCCCCCTGGCAATTGGATCAGGATCCATCCCTGGTGCATGAGCTGGCTTTTTGGAGCCCATGACCTATGGTGGGACATCTTTTCCAGCTGTGAGGAAAGGAAGGGGTCTGGGACCTGCCTCTACTGAATGTATCAGGCTCTGCTGACTCCTCATGGAAGGCCTTACCTTCTTGTAGGAGGAAATAGGGAGTGGATTGAGGGGGAGCAGCTGGAGGGGCTGGAGGAATGAAGAGGGGGATCTGTGTTTTGTATGTTAAATGAATAAAAAAAATTCTTAATAATTAAAAAAACGAAAGTTAAAAAATAAATGCAAGATGAAGATATAGCATTTCTAGTTCTTTAGGGTCACATCTCTGTGGCTGGACAATAACTGCCTTCTTGTTGTGTTTGTTTCCTTTCATTCTCTTCTTGTACTTATTTGGTATTTTTAAATGTTTGTTTCTCATTTTATTCTTATCATGAAGCTTGAGGAAATCTAGGAGCAAAGGAACACTCGGGAGATTAAATGTGATGTTCTTCAGTTCCTAAGATTTCTACCCAGCTACCACTTTCCAGATTTAGTCTCCTTTTTGATATCTGGTAGAGGATTTTCATGGTACATAGGAAAGAGAATATTCAAGGAATAGTATTTCCAGTTGCAACTCTAAGACTTATAATTCCTGTTGCATAATTCACAGATACTAGCTCCTCCATGTGGCTAAAGATAATTATAAGAATTAAAATTGGTGACTAACTTATTTGATGCCGAACTTACTGCGGACACACGATCGGCACACTTATTTATATTATTTATTATTATATATTATTTATCATATATGTTATTTGTATTTAACTATTTAAACTATGCCTTTCCTAGTTACATCTACGCACAGTAGGTAGTCAGGTTTTTGGTTCAGTTGATTTGTTGTGCTCACTGGCCTTGTCTTCTTTATTCCTCTTTCTGGCTTTCAATCAGAATGCCTAAGCCTCTGAGATGATCTCTTTGACTGTGCCTCTTTATAGTTATATAAACTGTTACAAGGCAGCAATGGGCTTATCATAATCTACACTGAGTTTTAGGTAATAAAGAGTTCAGTTTTTATCAATGGAATCTATGCATTTTAAAAATATATAATTAAAATTCATTTTTTGTCTTTTGATCAAGACACATTTTCAGTTTTTAATGAGCTGTGCCACTGTGTGATAAAAACACTTTTGATTTTCACAAATGGGCTCATGCATTAAAGACGTGACATGGATAATAAGACACTTGGTAGTTGAGCACAGAAGCTGATGGGTTAAATCTTTGTGGTACTCTGGTAGTAAATAGCCCTTAGTCCTGAGTTGATTCCTTCTGAAATCTGGTGCCTTACAAAATTAGAAGTTAACTTCCCTATGCCATTTCTAATAGTCTTTTAAATGGTAATTGTGAGTTAACACTTCAAATGATGGGTCTGTGTAGAAAATGCACACAGTATTCCTTTTTACTTCAGTAAAGAACTAAAATGTTATTTGGAAAATAAATAGAACAAATTAAATATTAGAAATAGCTTTTTTTCTTGATACTTCTTGTGCTAGCAATAACCAAGAAGCAATGAGAACATTTGACAGGAGTACTCTATTGATTTTTTCCCCCTCCAATTACATTAGGCAGATTGGGCTCATCCACTCTCTTCAATGGATATGAATATGAATTGTCAGAGGTGTTTTTAACAAGATTTCAGGGGACGTTTCCATATATTGCACTAACAGGATTTGCATGCAGTTGACAGCTGCAGGACATAAATTAAATAAAGTTTTATCAATGTGTTAAAAACATGCCACTTACTTAAAATACAGCAAACTCAATGATTTAAAGAAAATAATAGCAAACGATTGCCTTGACTTAGTATTAATTCATGCTGGTGTAATATGTATTTGTGAATGTTTATTTTAGTTTTGAATGTGGGTTTTCTAAAAGGAAGAAGCAGACTAATTTAATGCAGCCATTTTGAAATAAATGTTCCTAAATCATTCTCTGAAATAGGCTCCCTGGAAAGGGAGTTTAGGTGTAAGCAGGAAACCAATCAGAACACAGAAGAGACCTATATACTAGTCTTGACTATTATGCTAACAATATTTTTAAATGAATCATAGACTATTTTCCTATGTTTTTTTCCTGATTGTTAAAAATAAGGTTTCTAAAAGCCCCATTCTAACCATGAAATTATACAGGAGTAAGTTGATTTAAAACTGGACAGAAATACACGGCCAGAAAAGAATAATCTCCATTCAAAAAAGCAAAACACAGGAAGCATCTTGTCCCTCAAATCTTCGTGTATGTTGTCATCTCCCTATGCTTTTCAGCAATTTAGTCAAACATGGTTATTCTTGCTATCTTAACACATTTCATAAATCAAAACAAAATATCTACAACAGTACCAAGCAAGACTCTTTAGTGAATGTCTCCAGAAAGCAAATCAGAAATCCTGATTTGTGACAAACTCATCACTTGATATATTTCACATAGTCAGTGAAAGATTTTCTCTGTTCAATCTTAAAGAACTTCCAGGTTAATAAAATAATCCTTGGTCATGCTCATGTCTGAAGTTCCCAAAAAGAAAAAAAAAAATGAGTTTTTACAAAATGAAGACAATGTCTTAATATTGGAAACTGATACATGATAATACTAAAAGACAGTCTTTAGCACACCAAGAAAATAGTGAGAATATAAAAAGTAACACACATAATTGGGTGACAGAAGTCTAGTCAATGAGGTTGATAATTCTCAGTTCACGGCTAATATACTTTGGAGAGAATAATTCAGAAAGTATTACACTCAACAAATGAGAGACCAAATATTGATAGCAATAGTTTGGCAATTATGTTTACTCCGATTGCCAATTAAGCATGACATATCTTTTTCTCTATAGGTGACATGGATACTTTTATGTGTGGTGATATTTTGATTGTGCTCTAACAAATAAAGCTTGTCTGGAGATCAGAGAGAGGAGCTAGCCGCCAGAGGCCAGGCAGCCTTAGCTCACACATAAATCCCAGAACTTGTGATCTCATGCCTTTGATCCCAGTACTTAAGAGGCACATGCCTTTAATCCCAGCACTTGGGAGGAGGAAACAAGAAGTGATGTGGTTGGGCTGAGACAAGAAGTCACAAGGCAGGATGGAGAAAGGAGCTGGGTCCTTTCAGTCTGAGTATTCCTACAGGTTAGATGTTTCACAGTGGCTAGCTGCTCTCTTCTGATCTTGCAGCTCTCACCCTAATATCTGACTCTGGGTTTCATTGTTAAGACTATTGTTAAGAATTCAGGCTACATCTGGCATCCAACTGTGGGGGCAAGAATTCATGGAAAAAGCTGCTTGCCTGTGAATTTGCAGCCACTGGCACAGTCTGGAGCTGCACATGGCAGGAGTCACTACTCCACAGGCTAGATTTTCCATTTTTTTTGGGGGGGGAGGATTTTTCTGTTACAACCTCTGCAGCAAACTCCACACACAGGCATTTGAGCTCCAATCATCTCAGGAGGTAGCCATTCTCACACATTCCCCCTTGCAGAAAATCGGCTCTTTGGCTTCTTTTCTCCCTATGCTCTGCACTTTCCCATTTTGCACATTGGACAACAAATAACACAGCTACCTCTCCCAAGATTCAACAATTAATTCAAAATTTCCTTTTCAGGACCCCCTAAAGATGCTCCAGACAACAGGAAGTAATTTTAAGAACACGATGCCCACATTCCCAAGAGGTGTAGTGGATGGTTTTTGGTCATTCAATGGTTTATGGATATTTGTCATGGTTTAGGGTGGTTGGTTGCAAGTTTTTATTAGTAATGGTTTAAAACAAAAGCTGAGCAAAGGAGATGAGATTCAGGGTTCTTGTTTGAAAAACAAAAAGAAAAAAACAGATATAGATATGATAGGATAAAGGGTAGATTATTGAATCTACTTTTTTGAAATATTTTACATTAATATGGATCTTTGTATATTGATACAAATGAAATTATTTTTGTTCAGACATATGGTATACGCATTTCTAATCTTGTTCAAGGTATAGTATCTATACATCTCATTTAAGAATGCAATTCCTATTTCTAGTCTTTGAAATTTAGGATAATAAGGAAATGCAGGTTAGTAATTAGTCACCTATTACAAGTGAACTTGTATTAGGTATGTTTTCAGTGTCAAACAGATATATTTTAGATAGACAAGGCATCTTCAAACACTTCAGAGATCTACAGAGTATGGCATTTAAAATGTTTTAATAACATATGTTCTATTTATGATAATGAGACGTGTCTGCTCCTGCCAGCACAAATCTATTTCAGAGAAGATGATAGGCATTGAAGAAACTTCATATGGAGTTTACTTTCTTTGTGGCAAAAATTAGCCACTGGGCAAGAAAGTACCCTAGCCTTAATGGCTCATAGTATGCTGTCCAAATTGGACAAACAGGACACAAAAGAAAGGATGGCCATACTTTGCCAAACAAGGTAGGATAGCTCTTCAGACAAATTCTGCTTCACAGAGAATTCTGTCAGATATGTAGGCTGAAGATGGATGCCTCAACATTACAATGAAACTTGGGTGGCTGTCTAAGCAGCCAGCTGTTCCTCTTATTTCTCATATTTTTTTGAAGTTGCTTGCTAGTACTTCCTGCTTACTCTGGTAATATTATTTCCTTCTCGAGTCTCTGATGTAGTTGAAGACTTCTTAGTTATAGTTTTCCTTGTTATAAGATTTAGAAAAGAAACTCACTAAACAGGTGTAAAGTATATAAGCCTGAGAGACATTAGACGATAGTTTTGTTAATGCAAGATAGAATAAAAAGTGAATTAGGTAGAACCTTTTGGACTCACCAAGACAGAATAGATATGGAGTGTTTTCTCTGAATTTGTTGATTGTTAATAGACTAGACATTGCTGATGTGCTTGTTGTTTGTATATATTGTACACAGTTGTACGTACTGGTTATAATTTTTCTTATATTAGTTATAATGTTCATTTTTTATTTTAGACAATAAAGGAAAAAAATGTGGTGATATTTTTGTTGTTTATGCTCTAATAAATAAAGTTTGCTTGGAGATTAGAGTATGGAGCTAGTTATTAAAGGCTAGGCAGTTGTGGCACACACATTTAGTCCCAGCACTTGGGATCTCATGTCTTTGATCCCAGTGCTTAAAAGGCGCATGCCTTTAATCCCAGCTCTTGGGTAGAGGAAACAGGAAATGATGTGGTTGGACAGAGACAGGAAGTCACAAGGCAGCGTTGATAAAGGGGCTGGGTCCTTTTAGTCTAAGGATGCCTAGAGGTAAGAAGTTTCACAGTGGCTGGCTGTCCTGCTTCTCTGATCTTTCAGCTTTCACCCTGATATTTATTAAGACCAATTAGAATTTGTGCTACATTTATGTCTGTAAAGTTTTAGAGTGATATAATCAGTATTAGTATTTGTAGTAATGTTTCTGTAGATGTTTCAAGTGTCAAATCCTAAGAACATTGATGTTGATTGTCAGTGTGATTAGAGAACTAACAAATCAGACGGGGCCTTTCTATAACTCAGTCTCTTAACAATCTTTTCAAGAAGAAAAACAAAATGAGAGAAAATAAACAAACAAACAAATGAAAACCAAACCGGCTCAAGGAACAATAATGCAGTAGTGTAGTCTCAATTGACAACAAAAAATTGGAATGAGATTTAATTAATCACAGTATTTTTTATATAGGGTATGCTATTAAATATTTGTTAAATGATAAAACTTTCAAACAATAAAGTATTGATCTTTAATGGCATTTAATTTTTTTAAATATAATTTCCACTGAAGTCAATATCTTCTTAGAATATTTAACAAAATATATTATGCTTCTATTATTAAGTACCCTTTGGTTGACAATCATGTCCTGCCTGCAAGATATGCTAGTATTATGGAGACACAAAACTATAGGAGTAACCAATCAATAACTGATTTGACTTAAGTTAAGACCCATCTATGAGATGAAACCCATATTGGACCCTTCTTGAATCTGAGAGTAGATATCCCAGAGAGCTTGGAAAAAAAATAAATACAATTGCTCTAAAAACCAAACAAAAACAAAAACACAAAAAAATGTAACAATAGAATGACTCCTAATGACATCTGCTATACTCCTTGGTCAGTGTTTGGCTCGGACATCATAGGAAAAGCTTTTTTCTGCAGGAAATGGAAACAAACACAGAGCCCCATTCCTGGATAGTTTACAGAGAATGAGAGACCTTTATACAAGCAGTCATAAATGGAATGCCTCAATCATAACTCAGGAAAATATAGAGAACTCTACAGAAACTAATATAGAAGAGTATAAGAGGTAATGTAAATGGAAGACACCAAGACAATAGTACCTTCCAGACACAACAGGATTGATGAACATATGAAGTCACAGAGTGTGTAGCAGCCAGCACAGGTCCAAGCATTCATAAGATGCCAAGAATTAATATGATTTATAACTAAAAATTACTATAGCACAGAAAGACATATAAATTATAACATAAATATATTTCATAGGAGTCAAGAGAAAGGATTGAATGTCTCCTTGGGTAAGGGGGAGGAAATGGTTATAAACATATCTAGTAAACAATAAGCACAAAAAGTGCTAAAAATAAAACTTATTTTTATATGTACTTATGGAGGCTATCATCCACAAAGGATTTTTCCATTTACTTTCTATTGAGCCATGAGCCCATACATAGGATTTTCTGATCAGCTTTGCAGTGCCCCTGGCCGGTTCATCAGGAAGCAGTACCATTGAGTGTTTTACTCTTTCTGAGTTTTGCTCACAGCTTGAAGTATGAGAATGCCAAAGGCTGGTCTTTTCAAACATCACTGTTACACTTGTAAATAAGCAGTGTGTTCTTTACCACCTATGTAGCCAATCAGGGTCTCAAGCTGTTTCCCTACAAATACGATGTCATGTGGATAAGTTGTCAGCAGCTTAGTACCTAAGTCTGAGATGGCCGTGTACATTTTAGGAAAAATTGTAGAAGACAATCACTGAAAATTACCTTAAAATTTAATGATATAAATGTACCTCAGCCAGTTAAGATAGATATCTCATGTTTTTAAAAGTAATGGGGATATGATAGATGTATAGATTAAAACTCTTAAGCACATATTTGTATTGTAAGTTTATAAGGACTTAAATTGGAAATGTTTGGTTGTCAATGGAAATATAGATACTTGAAAAAGTAGAGGCTGGGTTCTGAAAGATCACGTCTGTAATCTAAACATAAGGAGTGCTGAGGCAGGAGGGTTATGAGTTCTGTGTAGCCTGGGCTTCAGAATGAAAGACTTTGCATAACTAAAACAGATGGTGCAGTGGTAAGAGTAATTGTTGCTTTGCAGAGGACCTCTATTTGGCTCCTAGCACACACATGGAGGCTCACAACCATTCATAACAGCAATTCCACACCATCTGGTACCCTCTTCTGACCTCTGCTGCCACAAGGCATATATGTGAGACACAGATATACACGCAGACAAATCATTTATACACATAAATTAAAATAAAGGGGAAAATATTATAATACTAAGTTACAGGTATGATTTAACTAGGAAAGAATAAGTCAAATGTAGTTTTTAAAATACCAAGAAGAAATACAAACCCAAGAATGGATTAAATGAAAATAATTATCTATAGAATAGAAAATTAATTTGTCCTTGTTTCCATGTGACATGATTTTTTTGGTTTCTTTATTTTTTATTTTTTTAGAATTTTATATAACAGATTTTGATCATAGCCTTTCCCCTCATTTCCTCTCAGATCCTATACCTACCCACTCCAAGTTTTTCTTTCTCATGCAAACAAAACAACAATAAAAATAATTACAAAAGTCATGAAGTCTCATTTTTGTTTCTAACTGTTCTTGAGCATGGGACCTTCCCTGGAGTGTGGATGATATACCCAGTGTCGCACCTTTGAAGAAAACTGATTTTTCCTCTTTTGGAAATTATCAATTATGATTAATTTTTTTGGTAGACATAGGACTTGTGCTCAGTTACATTTCTCCATGCTGGGATTTGTGTGTGTGTGTGTGTGTGTGTGTGTGTGTGTGTGTGTGTGTGTGTGTAGAACTTGTACATGACTACTGAATGCTGACACAGTCTCTGTGAGTACACATGTGCTTGTATCTGGAAAACACCACTTCCTTGGGGTGCCCCAGTACCTCTGATTCTTACATTCTTTCTGCCTTCTCTTCTGCACAGATCCCTGAGGTCTGAGGGGAAGGGTGTGATAAAGACAACCTATTTAGGACTATGGGCCTCAAAATCTCTACTCTTTTCATTTTGTCCAATTGTAGATATCTGCATTAATTACCATACTGAGAGATGAGGGCTGAGAACAGCTCTAAACTGAGGGTCTAGATCTATGTCATTAGAAATGATTTGATTGCTGTTTTCCATTTGGCATTAATATTCCTTCCCTTATAGCTAGTCTCTATTTTAATAATTGTCAAAAATCAAGTAACTGAAATTTCATGTGTCAACAACTGTATTTTATTGATGTGTATCTGATTTTGTGCCAGTACCATATTAGTTTTTATTACTGTGGCTCTGTGGTATATATAATTTGAAACCAACTTGCTAAACTAGAAACCAATATGCCAATTTAATTCACCTATTCATAAGCATTACCAGATAAGAGAGAAAATAGAGCAAACAATAGAAGTCAACTTAACTAGTAGAGTGATTTTAAGAAAGCAACTGATCTCCATTATATTTTCCAGGTCTCACTAGCTGTTGATTTCTAATGTTCACCCATTTAAGTTTATGTAGAATGCAGACCACTACATCAATTATGTTTGTTGAAGCTTATATTGAGTCTTAATATGTAGTCTATTTTAAAAAGCTTCCTAGGCTGCTGAGAAAATAATTCTTTGATGTTTGGGTGTAATAATCTTCAGATGTCTCTTAGATTTTGATCCATAGCATCAGTAGGGAAGGCAACGGGAGTGTAATAAGTATAAAGAGAGGTGGGAAAAGGGATAAAAAAGACTAGGAAATCTTGGTTTTTTAAAGAGGGTTTTTTTTTTTAATTCATTTTACATATGAACCATAGATTCTCCTCTCCTCTCTCCTCCTGCATCTCCCAAGCCTTCCCTCCCCCCCAATCCTCTTCCCACCCCTTATCCCCTTCTCTGACAGGGTAGAGCCTCCTATGGGGAGTCAGCAATGCCCTGGTATATTCTGTTGAGGAATACCCAAGCCCCTCCCCCTGTTCATCAAGGCTGAGCAAGACATCCCACCATACGAAATGGGCTCCAAAAAGCCAGCTCACACATCAGGGATAGATCCTAATTTACTGCCTGTGGCCCTTCAAACAGACCAAGCTACACAACTGTCTCCCACATGTAGAGGACCTAGCCTGGTCCCATGTAGGCTCCACAGCTGTCAGTGTGAGTTCCCACAAGCTTGGTTCAGTTGTCTCTGTAGATTTCTGCATCATGATCTTGAATCCCCTTGCTCATATAATCCTTTCCTCTCTTCAACTGGACTCCCGGAGCATGGCCTAGTGCTTGGATGTAGGTCTCTGCATCTGCTTTCATCAATTACTGGATAAAGGCTCTATGAGGACAATTAGAGTATTCAACACTCTGATTACCAGAGTAGGCCAGTTCAGGCACCCTCTCCACTCTGGCTAGAAGTCTAAGGTGGGGTCATCCTGGGAATTTCCCTAGCACTGGGTTTCTCCCTTACCCCATGATGTCTCCCTCTATCAAGATATATCTTTCATTGCTCTCCCACTCTGTCCCTCGCCCAGCTCATCCATCCTGTTCCCTCATGTTCTCATCCCTCATCCGCTCCCTCTATTGCTCTCCTCACCCACAATTACTCCAGAGATCTCATCTATTTCTCCTTCCAGAGTGATCAATGTTTCCCTCTTAGGGTCCTCCTTGTCAACTAGCTTCTCTAAAGCTGTGGATTGTAGTCTGATTATCCTTTGCTTTACACCTAATATCCACTCATGAGTGAGTACATACCATGTTTTGTCTTTCTGAGTCTGGCTTACCTTACTCATGATGATATTTACTGGTTCCATCCATTTGCCTGCAAATTTCATGATGTCATTGTTGTTGGTTTTGTTTTGTTTTTTTTTTTTTTGGTTGTTTGTTTGTTTGCTATAGCTGAGTCATACAGCATTGTGTAAGTGTACCACATTTTCTTTATCCATTCTTTGTTTGAAGGGCATCTAGATTGCTTCCTATATTCATAGAAGCATATTCATAATAGCCATAACCTAGAAAGTTTTTTAAAGCCATATGGAAAACTACTATCTACACCATATATGGAAAACTACTATAAATTCACTAGAATCATAATACCCAAAATCCCCACAAACAAATAATCAAACAAAAAAACCACAAGTTGGAATGCAGGTCTCCTATATAACAATGAGAATGATGCTCCTTTCATAAATTATCAGAAAAAAATTCAGTGTCTCCAAAATATGATACATATCCCTTTTAGCTGTTCATCAGGAGGAATTTCTCAATCCCCAAGCAGTATAATCTGTTGGTTTTTTCTCTTGCTTATTTAACAGAATTGATCATAAACTTTGAGTTAAGACACCATATATATGGATCACAGGATGTACAGAGATCAACAAGAAACTGATTTGAAATTTACCACTCTGCTGACTAGCTTCCATCATACACAGAGGTACTATGTAAGCTGCTAACAGAGAAAAGTCATCAACGGTTTTATGCAGTTATGTACCTTGGGAATTTCAGTAATTATTTGCTTGGTAAAGTTAAGTCTTTTGATGAAATTGTTGCATTAAGGTAATGTGAGTAAACAACTGCTTTTTAGTTAATTTAAAGTAGACTGCACAGGAGGGAACTGAAAATGAGGCAAAAACTCTTGTCTGGGAAAGTTCTAAGTCTCTAGTAAGGGCATACTGGTATTATTTCCTAAATGGACATGGTATTAAGCTACAATTCAAGTATACATACAGAGAAAAGAGCACAAATAAAATGGTAAATCTAATAAATTAAGGAAATCATCAACTGAAGTTTGAAATGTTAATACTTAGAAAAATGTCATAAAATGAAATAATGTAAGTAGGACATACTCTAGATAAATTCCTTAGTGAAGAATTTTTAAGAATACTTAAAAAATAAGAATTAAGGACAATATAAAACAATTAAGCAAGAATACAATATGCCCATAAGCACAACAACATACTGATGTATAGCACACATATATGCACATACCTACAGAAGATTAAAAGTATTAAATAAGAACTTTAATTAATAAAAGAAAAATGTTATTTGAAAACTCATTTCAAAATGCACCATTTAAATAACAAAATGGGGTTAAATCCTCTACTAGATAAGTTCAATAGGAAGATAAATCATTTAATGGATATATAGTATTAAAATTTTTACTATAACTATACATCAAAAAGTCCACAAAATGTGGGCTAAAAGTGACTTGGCATAATGGTCAAATAATAAGAATTGGGAAAAGGTGAAAATAAATGATCATAAAAGCATGATATTTAAAAGAAAGAATACTAAATTTGAAAGATCTACATTTTTCCTAATTTAAATCAAACTCCAATGTAAATAACAGTAATTTCTAATCCAGGGACATCCTGATAAAACTTAAGAACATAACAAATGAAATTTTAGAGGGAAGAATGTGTATAAATAAATGATAAACTGATTAACTCATGCAAGTAAGTAGACTAACATGACCATTAAAATAGAGATTTTTAAAACATACCAGTAGGAACTTCAGAATTTTATACCTATCATTCATCTCAAAATAATTATTGAAGATTTGTAAAAATTAAAGTGCTAACTCACAATGACCTAAGATTAAATCGATAAAAATGTTTTTTAAATGTTTTCCTGAGTTGGCTTGCTGAATTAATAATCTTAGAAGCAAACTAATAAACAATTTTTAATAAATGGAAAGGAAAAACTAACATAAATATTACATATCTCTGTACTTGTTCAATATATACATGTGAGTGTGTGTGTGTGTGTGTGTGCGTGTGTGTGTGTGTGTGTGTGTGTTAGAAAGAGAATAAGAGAGAAAGATAGAGGGTATATATACATACAAAAACCAAGGTGTTCATTAAATAATATAAAGTTATAGAGTTTTCTTCTAATCACTTTTGAAATATTTCCCCAAGTGAATATTTTTGTTTTCTGGCAATATATACTAAGTCCACATACTACAAACACTTTCAAGGCAAATTTTGGCTAATAAACATTTACCTGGTGCTCAAAAATCTCATCATCAAATATTGTTTCACCATTTTGTTTTGTTTTTTTAACTTACCTATTATTTTTCTATTGACAGTCTTAAAAATTATGACAAACAGTATTTTTTGCTGGCGTTGAACTCAGAGATCCACTTTCCTCTCCCTCCCAACTGCTGGTACTAAAGGCATGTGCCACCACTACAGGCCATAAACTCTATTTCTAAAGTGAGTACAGTTGTTCTACCTACCTTTCTTGGAGAAAAGACGTTTATTATTAGTTTCTCTGAGCTAAAAAGTATATATCAGCAGAACTCGTTTCCTCAGGCTTCTCTGAGCTTGTTCACATGTCTTTGGAAGAGAAGACCTACATGATATAAAAGCCTGAGGGTGAAAAGGATTCTTCTCTGAGATACTGCATCCTGTTATTTCAGTATTATTGCTATCATGAACATATAACAATTGATTGCTGCCTGAGTTGAGAGCCTCAACATTCTATCTAGATTAGAGGAGAAGCCTACAAGGAGGCAGCGTCTCCTGAGGAGTTCCTGACTGAAGATTGCTTTTGCAGGGGGAGTCATTTTCTTCAGTGCTTTGGCCACGGGGGTATTGTTGGAAAGGATTTTAGAGGGAGTGAAGGGGATGATAGAGGATAATAGGGTAGAAGATAATAATAGTACATTGTATAGGTTCATGAAACTGTCAAAAATAAACAAAGATCCAAGCAAAATTTCCTTGAGACAATTTCCTTAAAGAAAATGTATTTGGAGTTTTATTAAAGTATACTTTAAATCAACAAAACAGAAAGCAATATAAATGCTTTCATGGAGAGATTAATTTTCAAAATAAACTTTCAATAATTTAGATAAACTCAATAGTGACCAGAGTAACAAACTCAAGTAATAAAAATTACAAAAAAGACACATTTCAATATTACAAAAATATAACATTCAATCTGTCTGTTAGGTGATATATTTATTGTTTAATATTTAACATAACTAAACTTGGAAGTAAAACAACTTTGAATGCTTTCATCTTCATAAAATTTGGCATGGGTATTCTATACCCTTCATTCCTCACCACACACATACATTACAGTTATATACATGCATGTTTGGACAGTGGAAAAAAAGTAGCAACATGATTCTTTTATTTGAATTTTATTTTTATTAGTGTTTTCTGGGTTTTTTATTAAACAATATCCATAGTAATATTTTAGATAGCAATTCTTCTTTTCAAATTCTAAAACTTATTAGCAAACTACATACAGAGAAGAGAAAAAATGAAATTTGAGCAAAAAAAATCTAAAAATTAGGTGGTGACTATTGCCACAAAACACACTGTGGATTAATTTGGACTTTCACACCATAAACTTTATATCCAAGTAGAGGAATTCATTGTGTTGCAGGTTAGGCAACATTAAATTTTAAAATACCACCATGATTTCATCCTATGAGTATTTGAGGAACTTTTATATTTTAGCCTAGTTGCATATTTAATGGGCTATACCCCACCAGGCAGCCACAGCATTATGAAGCTTCTGAATAATTGAGGTTTATGGGAGTGACATATAGGAAAGTTATTAGGATTTTTCATTTTTTATTGCACTCAATTAGACACTGATACGCTAATAACTTTGGAGATTATGCATTTATCTGTTGAAGGGAGCAGGCAGCAGGAAAAAAAAAAAAAACAAAAAAACGTTATCTGTATTCTAAGCTATAGACCATCAAATCAGAGGCAGAAGTTGCTACACGGAGTTCACTTGGGAAATTAAGCTAACTCTGGCGACAAGAGGGACAAACAGTTTGTTGTTTTCACCAATCCCCGAAAACATCATTCACAGATGCAACATCGAAGCGATTACTACTTGTAAATCTGTACCATTCTGATGGTGTGTGTCCTTTTAGGTAAAATATAAGCATGTAATTTCAAGGCCTAATGTGAGGCTCTTAATTTCCACACCTCAGATCTGTAATCAGTCTGTAAAGCCAATGAATCAGGGCTGTGCAATGTGCTAAAGGGTCAGTTAACCATTGATATATATGTTGAGAGTTTATAGAAACAATTAACCTTTACTCGTCAGAAATTACCCATCAGGTCACGTTGTGCTCTGGCAATCTTGAAATATTATTCTTTCTGGCTATCTTGAAATTAACTCCAAGTGATTTAGGTGTTTAAATCTCACATTCTGTTTCCCTGCTTGCTTTGCCTTTTTCAGTCTTCAATAATTTCTTGGTAAGCCTGGCCCCTATACTCATACATCACTTCAATGATATCCTGGGTAAGAAGAAGTATATTTTAGCTGATTTTAAAAACAGTTTCTCAGAGTTTCTGGTACCTTATAATTTAATTGTGTTTGTTTATTTATTCTAAGACAAGATAACTGGCCCTGGTTAGCTAAGTAGCTGAAGATGATTTTGAAATTTTTTCTTTACTTCCTCTATCTATCTCCCCGATGGTGGGATTACAAACCTGGGACATCATTCCCAATTTTATGTGGAACTGAGAATATAAGCCAGGCCTTGATGAATATTAGACACGAACTCTACAAATGACCTACATCCCCAGTCATTTTATGCTTGGCTTCAAACTTATGCAAGGCAGTACTCCACTTATTAAACCCAGACTTCTTAATTTTCTTCTATTCTGAAAGCGCAGCCCAGAAATTTCTTTACTATTATTATATAGTGCCTGTAGTTGATCCTATGTCCCCATAAATGTCAAACAGTCTACAACTGAGCAATATCACAAGCCTTTTTTCTTTATTAACAACAAAATAACTTAGGGCAATATTCTTCTAAATAGCCAAGACAGTTCCTTCAACTTGAAACCTTCCTTCAGCCTTCTCCCATGTAGCCATGATGACAAAATTGTGATACCAGGCAATGTTACTTATCACAATGTTGATGCACACAGTCATCCTCAACTTTATTACTACTCTCCAAAAAAAGCAATGCTGTCTTGAGCCTTTTATAGAACTCAACACTATGACTATATATATGCAAGAGGTTAGTAAATTGAAACCGCAATGCCTTGGGCATACAAAGGAAGCTTAAAAATATGATTAAGATTCAGCATGTTAGGTATCTATGGAGATATCTGGAATTGAGTCATAGAAATTAAGGGAGGTTGATTCAAGAAGATGACTTCGTACTTGAATACACAGTTGATAAAGCTTGTCAAAGTAAGCGGCTACCCAAATCTATGTTTTCTTGAGCACAGTGCCTGCCTTCATTAATTAAATCACTATTTTAGCTGTTTCTATTGTGGTGTGTTAAACTGATAGACTATAGTATATTTGTAAATATAATTTTCCACCTTTTAAAAATAGAAGCATATCATTTTTCTTTTATTCAGTTACTTCTGACTTCTTCCCTACTTCCTCCCATTTCCAGAATCTTTCATATCATCTTCCTGCTCAGGATAATTTCAAGGTGATTTTCTGAGATGGTCCACCCCCATGCACTACTCCAGTCAGGACTTCAGATAAGCTCTGCCATTTCCCATTACTCAGAGACTGGCAACAAATGATACAGCTAGATCTTCCAGGGCTTGACAATTGTTTTGGTTTTTTTCAGGGTTTTTGAGAGATGCTGTTGCCCCCAGACAATAGGAAGTAATTTTAAGGACAGGATGTCTACATTCCCAAGAGGTAGAGTGGGTGGTTTTTGGTCTTTCATTGGGTTATCAATATTTGTCATCCTGTACGGGGGTTGGTTACAAGTTTGCTACTGGGTATGGTCAAAAAAGGCGGAGGGGGGATAGACATGATTGGATAAAAAAGATTGATTATTGAATCTACTTTCAAACAAAAAGGACAACTGTTAGTCTTAAATAATTTACATTGGTATGGGTTTTTATATATTTATACAAATCTAAGGTTATTTTGGTTACTATATATATATTTCTACTTCTGTTTAAGATATTTTTATATGTTGTTACAAATTTGAGGGTATTGTCCTTATACTGTACATTTGATTCTATTTTTGCTTAAGGTATTACCTAAACATTTTGTACCTATACAATGTGTTTATTTATACAATGTGAAGTTTTAGTCCTTAAAAGCCATTTAGGATATAAAGAAATACAGGCTATTAGTCACCCGTAACTATCAAACTTACAGTCATGTTAGTTAGATTTTCTGGGTATACAGAGTTATATTTCAGATAGGTGGCTAATTTTCAAACATTTCAAAGGCCTACAGAATATGGTATTTAAAATGTTTTTAACAGCTTAGACTTTTCTTGACAGAGACGCCTCTGCTCCTGAAGGACCAATCTATTTCTAAAGAGGATGATGGGCACTGAAGAAACTTCATAATGAGTTTGCTTCCTTTGTAGAAAAGCTAATACCTAGGGTAAGAAACTGCCCTTGCCTCAACTGCTGGCAGTACGCTGTCCAATTGGACAAGTGGGACAAAAAGAAAGGCAACTGCTGAACTTTACCAAGGCAAGGTAGGATGGCCCTTCAAAATTCCCTGCTTCACAGAAAAGTTTGTCAAATATGCTAGACTGTAGGCTAAAGATGGATGCCCCAATATTGCTGAGGAAATTTTGGTGACTGTTCAGGCAACCTGATGTCTCTGTCATTAGGTAATATTTCAACCTTCTGGGGTCTTTGATGGAGTTGAAGATTAAATAGTTATAGTTTTCCTTAGTTATGATTGTGAGCCTAGCCTTTAACAGAAGAGCTATCCCTCCAGCCCTTTCCTCAGTTATGATAGAAGGTAAATTAGGCATAAAACTTTGGAGTCATACAGATAAAATAAATAATGGAATAGTTCCTCTAATTTTGTCAAATACAAGTGGACTGGATATTGTATCTATAATAACTGTTTTTTGTCTATAATTTTATTATGTTAAAGAACTCCTTTTTAATTAGGGGAAAATGCTGTGGAATAATCCATCTGTAAACTATGTGAATATATGTAACTATGATTGATTTAATAAGCAAGCTGATAGGCCAATAGCTGAACAAGATAAATTTAGGGCAGAAAGCCAAATTTAGAATAATGGGATGAAGAAAGGCAGAGTTAGTGGAGATGCCAGCCAGCCACTGAGGAAACAGGACATGTAAAATATGAGTTAACAATCCATGAGCCATGTGGCAAAGCATAGATAAGAAATATGGGTTAATTTAAATATATGAGTTAGGTAGTCATAGGCCTGAGCTATCAACTAAACATTGACAATTAATATCAATTTTCTGAGTGGTTATTTGTGACCTGGCAGTCAGGACAGGAAAACTCTGCCTATATCCTCCTCCCTCCCTCCCTCCCTCCCTCCCTCCTTCCCTCCCTCCCTCCCTCCCTTTCTCCCTCCCTGCCTTCCTGTTAGATTGGTATAAATATGTTAGAAAAAAAGGAAAATGAAGTGTAGAAGAACCATGAGGCAGAAAAAATTGATTATCTTTCAATAAACTAGTCAGAAACTATCAAACAAAGGGTAATATACATGTAGCTAATGGATAAATAGAAAATTACCATCAATTGTTACTGAACCATTGTACATTTGGTAGTATTTTTCTTGTACATTGTGTATATATATATATGTGTGTGTGTGTGTGTGTGTGTGTGTGTGTGTGTGTGTAAAAGAAATTAATACATCATTAAAAAAACTCCAGTGGTTAATTAAAAAATGCTATCATTTATTGCATATTTTATACTTTATGTCAAAGATGTACATGTTTATCTTTAGTAAAATATTTCATTGATTTCTATTGAAAGGTTTAAAACTGAAAATAATAACATTTTCAGTATTTTCTTTATATTTTGCATATTTTATTTCATTTATCCATGGGTAATACAATGAGCTATAAAACTGGACTGAAATATAACCTGGCATCTTTGCTTCATTTTTAATCTTGTACCTCCAGTTATTATTGTTATTGGTGGCCTTCATTGACACTATGACAACAACATGTGAACTTCAGGGGAAAGGGGCATTGTATGGTTTACAATGTATGACATACAGTCCATCTTAGAGGGGAAGATATGGCTGCTGGAACATCTGTAGATGGTTCTGTGTCAACAGGAGCTTTCCATGGGACCTGACAAACTCTTTATTGACTAGAAGTGGAGAGGAGATCAGAATCTGGAGCAGAATATATTCCTCAAGGATGACCTATTGTGGTCTGTATCTGAAGTTAAGTTCTAGTTCCAAAAACTCTCAATATCTGCCAACTCCCATAGTAGATAAAGGACCCAGAGACCCAATTATAAAACAGAGGAGCATGTGTGAGACATTTTAGTCTCAAACTACTTCATCCTCACATTTTCTTTTTTTCTTTTATTTTTAATTTCACTTATATATCCCATGTGGGCCTTGACTGTCCATCTACTTTTGTCAGCCTCACTGGTACTAGGATTGCAAGCTTTCCTGGATATGCTCAGCAAACATGCATTCCCTTGGTACTTTATAATTAAGCATAATACTTGACTCAATATTTAATTATAATTTATTACTGTATCTTAATTATGTAGTACAATGCATTTCATCAGGATAAGTTCACTCATGTATGTAATATACTTTGATCAGGGTCACTCCTTCTCAAGTCTACACTTATACATCCTCACTCTTCCTACTTTTCCACTTCTTCATTGGCAACAGCCCACCTACACTTTCCTGTTCATTCACCCTTAAATTTCATGCATTAGAGAAGGAAAACAATATTCGTCATGGTAGTGTGGCTTATTTCACTAAACGTGATTATCTCCAGTTCTATCATTTTTTTCTGCAAACAGGATAATGTCATTCTCCTTCACGGCTGAATAAAAACATCATTGTGTATGTATATGGTATTTTTTTACTCCTTCATACACTCAAAGACACCTAGCCTAATTTATATTAGGGATATTGGTAGAGTCATAATAAACAATGCAGGAATGTTTACAGTAAATTTACTTCAATGCAATACTTTCAGATGTATACTGGGAAGAATTAAAACTCAATTGCATAATAGTGCTTTTTTTGAAGTAGCATCTGTCATGATCATTGTAGCAGGACTAATGTATATTCTTGGGAACATTATATATTATATAACAGCTCCTTTTTTCTTCATGTTTTCATCAATATTTATTTGCTTGTTTTAGTGACAATAAGTATCTGAAAAGGGATGAAAGGAAATCTCAATGTAATTTATGTGTATGTATGAGTGTGTGTGTGTGTGCATATGTGTGTGCATGTGTGTAAGTGTGTGCGTGTGTGTATGTGTGTGCATGTGTATACATGTTAGTATGTATGTGTGCGTGTGTTTTTATGTGTATGTGCCTGTGAGATGTATGTATGTGTATATGTGTGTACATGTGTTTATGTGTGTGTACATGTATGTGCATGTATATGTTTGTATGTATGTGTGTGCATGTATTTATATGTGTGTGTGCATGTATGTTTGTATGTATTTGTGTATGTGTATGCATGTGTATATGTGTGTATGTATGTGCATGTGTGTGCGTGTGGGCATATATGTTGTGTGTATGCATGTGTACATGTGTGTGCATGTGTGTTTGTGTGTGTGTGTGTGTGTGTGTGTGTGTGTGTGTGTGTACATGAATGTAGTATGCTGGGTTGAAAACATTTTTCATTTTGTTTTTTAGGCTTTATATACCTGTTTTATTTAGTTAGTTTTATTTCTTTTTAATATATTAAAACATTATTTCATTTAATCATTGAACCAATTTCACTAACCTGGTGCTCACTAAATAGTTAGTCAGGTTAGCTAGAAAACACAAGTAATCTACCTGGCTCTGCTCCCTATATATCTTAACTTCTTTTTTAAACCATGAGCTCTGTAGATTGAATTCAGGTCCTTCTACTTGTAAGGCAAGCATTATACTGACTCAGTTATACCTCTGCATATCAAGGCATTTTTTTATTTGCTTTCACGTGATGGCTAAAGATGTTAATTTTTTTTTAAAAAAATTTCTTGGATATTTGTACTTCTTTATTTGAATACTGTTTTTTTCCAATAATGTGGCCAGTCATCTCTGCACGTCCTCCCATCATGATCTTGATGTCCCTCGCCTGCAGTATCTCTCCTATCTCTCATCAATTGGATTTCCGAAGCTCAGCCTGGTGCCTGTCTGTGGATCTCTGTATCTGCCTCCATCTGTCACCGGAGAAAGGCTCTATGATGACAGCTGGGTTATTGACTAGGTTGGTCACCAGAGTAGACCAGTCCAGGCACTCTCTGGACCACTGCCAACAGATCAAGGTGGGGTCAACCTTGTGGTTTCTTGAGCCTCCCCAGCACCCTACCTCTTCCTATTCCCATGATGTCCTCATCTATCATGGTATCTTCCTCCCTACCCTCCCACTCTGTCCCTGTTCTAGCTTGACCCTCCCATTTCCCTATGTTCTCACCCCCAACACCTCACCATTTGCCAACACCACCACCACCACCCCTGCCACCCAGCACACTCATGTAGATCTCATCCACTTCTCCTTCACAGGATCATCCATGTGTGCCTCCTAGGGTCTTTTCCTGTTAGCTAGCCTCTCTGGAGTTGTGGGGTGCAGTCTGGCCGTCCCTTCCCTCCCATTTAGTATCCACTTATGAGTGAGTACATACTATGTTTGTCCTTCTGAGTCTGGTTTACCTCACTCAAGATGATATTTTCTAGTTCCATCCATTTCACTGCAAATTTCATGATATCATTTTTTTTTTTTTTTTTTTTTTTTTTTTTTTTTTACTGCTGAGTAGTACTGGTGGCTGTGTAGCCCCCGTGGGATTGGACTAGGCCCTCTAGATACAGAAGATTGTTGATTGGCTCGAACTGTTTGGGGGGCACCCAGGCAGGGGGATTGGTATCTGTCCCGTGTCTATGGGAAGGCTTCTGGAATCTAGTGCCTGTGGTGCAGCCTTGGTGCAGTGGGAATGGGCTTGGACCTGCCTAGGCTCAGTGTACTGGGCTCAGCTGACTCCCCATTGGAGACCTTGAATTTGGGGGATGTGAGGATGTGGGGTGGCTTTAGAAAGAGGGTTGGGGTGGAAGGAGGGAGAAGGGGGGGTCTATGGATAGCATTGGAGTGAGTATAAAATTTCTTAATAAAGAATAATGAAAAAAAAAAAAAAAGAATACTGTTTTTTCACTTCTTTGGATTATTTGGTATCCTGGTTTTTATCTTTTGAATTATTCACAAGTTCTGGATATTGATCCACTATAGAGAGTTGACTAATGTATTCTTCATTCTGTAGAAATAAAGGAGGAGAGAATCATAGGAGAAGGAAGGTAGGGGTGGGGGGGGGGAGAAGGGAGGGGACACTGTGGCCAGGATGTAATATTAGAGAAAATAATAAATAAACAAATAAATTTAAAAAAGAAATAATCCTTCTTTTCAATTATGTTTTTCCCCTGGGAAATTGCAATTATTGGCACCAATTCTGAAAATTTGCAGTTGATTAGAAAATATTTTTATATGTTTATTGTTGAGTTTTATTTTTTATGGCATACACAAACACACACATACTTTCTCTTTCTCTCTCTCACACTCACTTAACTATTAAGTAGTGGATAACTAGTAAATTACATGCCCATAACTATGATTTAACCGGTTTTGAAAGGTTTCTACCCTACCATCCTAACTTTCCTTTAAGGGAGCAATTGCACCTCTATGAACATTCTATAAATATTCTCAACACCTATGCTTATAGACTTTTCAAACCCCATATGTGTAGTTGTGGCTATCTGTATACTTTGTTTCTCTGAGAATCTTACATTTGGGGATAGTATTCTGAAGATAGGAAGATAATTGTGACTTATAATTAACACTATCTTAAAATCATGGAGATATCAAACATTTTAAAATAATATACTACCTTATTTATCTTATTCCGAAAAGCCCTTAAATATACTTTACTTTTGTTCTCCTGTTTATTCCTACTTTTTTCTCTGTGGTTTCTTTTTAAATCATAGTTCATGGTAATCTACATTTGTTGAATAATCTATGCAAACTTTAACATGTCTTTATTTCAATTATATATGTATGTATATGTATATATATATAATTTTATATTTGTGATCAGTTATATTTTTATATTTGTAATTATTGATATGGCATGTTATTTCTTGCTCTTTAATCACACTTAATTGTGTTTTTTTGCTATCTAACATTAGTTTAAATGCCTATTTGCATTTTTCCTTAAGAATTCTAAAGTCTAAGCTTTTCATTATTTTTTTTCTTTTTCCTGGTGTGTTTGTTTCTTCTCCTTCATATCATTCAAAGTTCACCAGGACAAAATATGTGAATATGTCTTATTCAGAAAAAAAACAAACTTGGTTAACTAAGTAAAGAGATATTACTATGTTGAGACTGGTATGTTGACCCTGGCTTTCACAATATTAAGAATGCAACAGTTACTAGGATTTCAGGCAGTGATCTAACCTACTGAAATGCTGAAATACTGAAATGTTCCTGGTGTTACCCAGAATGCGAAGGATTAGCATGCTCCAGCCCTTGCTCTTCACTTGAAAGATGCCTAGAGGACTAATTCCCTGGTTTGTCTTCCTTCAATGAAATACTCTGTCATCTAAACATTGCCACTACTAGATGCTTTGTGCACTATATCTTGGTATTGGGAATATGGTATGCAAAACCATTTTGTGAGGCACAAGAATGACATTTCTCTGTCCTTCAACACCCAGATCATTTTTACTGAAATTTCAAACTGTATTATGAGAGATTAATTTGTCAAATTCTGGCTGTAGTTTAAGCATTGTAGAAAAAGAGTGATGGATAAAAGTATAAATTCTTGTAAGAAAATGGAAGTGATTAGAAAGTGTCAGCTTATAAACACTGATTACGTTTACTCAGTATTTCCCATTTTCTAACATTGACCATTGCTACCAGGACAGTAGCATCCTCAGTGATAACTGTCGACATGTTTCATACTGACATGTAGAAAAATAACAGTAAGCCTGAAATAGTGGGGTCTCTAGGAACTAAGTTCTATCTTCTAAGTCAATTGTGCTATGGTTGTCACAAGTTAATGGTTCACTGACACATGTGCCAAAGTAAGATACAGTCCACAAGTGTAATTAAATTCTGAGAATAAACACATGGTATGAGACAGCATCTACAATGATAGCATTCCTGCAACACAGAGTCCCTGACAACATTCCTGATCTTGTTATTTTCAGGTTTTCACTTCAGGTTAGGGATCATGTCCTCATTTATCTCAAGTTAGCTCGACTCAGATTCTTAATATATATTTTCCATTGCTAGAGGTCATGTCCAAATGTGGTGGGTGACCTTTGAAATATAAGGAAATTATAGATTGGTCTTAAGAATGATGATAATTTTCCATGAGAGCCCCACCAGACTTTTCTCTCTGCTATCATTGCATATTTCTTCATATATATAATGTATTTATGTATTTTACCATCCACTACAATATAGAACTGTATTACCATGATAGACATGTTAATTACAAATCAGACCTTAGCATTGTAGTGAGAAATGTACTTGTATGGAGGCATGAATACATTCCCAGAAATTGCATTAATGTTAGCAAGTGAAAGGAAAGACATTTTAGGTAACAGCAGAAAAAGAAAATTATCAGTAACATCAAATTTTAGAAGGTCCCATGGAAAATGCTCTTTGATAATCCTTTCCAGTACTGAAAATTGTTGAAATTCAGTAATTTACTATAATGCAAACTTATTACCTAATACCTTCTATGGACTTATCATCATTATTTATGTATAATGTTCTTATTATCCTTAAGATAGTAATATGCAACATACATTAGACCTGCCTAACCTGTGCATACCAGAGGATCATTTGCAAACCCTATAACCAGCATTCTGAGTATTTTTACACATTCACACGTGTGTGACTGTGTGTGTCTGTATGTGTGTTCTATGAAGCCTGAGTCTGCTACTGATCTTCGGAAACATCTAGTGTTTCTAAAATGTATATTTGAAGCTTCTAATGTGCACTATAACTTATACATTCTAAGATATAAATGAGCAACCTTATAAAAAATATGACATGTTTTTAATTGGTCCTCCTTCATTGAAACAGATACCATTTTTTGGCATCCATACCACTGTTGGCAACTATCCAATTTATACCTATTCATGTAACCGCACATGTCCATGTCTGTATATGCTGTTCCCAGTTAAAATGAGGGTGAGATTTATACAAACTGCTTTGGTTCTGGGATTTCTCTATTGTCCATGATGCTGATGCATAGAACACAGCCAAACAAGCACAAATAAAATCATTTCTTCTGAGTTGCATCCTAGTTTATCAAACTTTCAATTTCCTTTCTGTTTCACTTCATTTGATTCCATTAGCTTTCAGTAGTAGCAGCCTAGGGAAGATTGCCAGCAGTTCTTCCCTGAGGCTTCTTGGGTGAGGTTTACAAGAAGAACAATAACAAAACAAAATAATATAGAAAATAAAACAAAAAACTCATGAAGTTTAAAGTTTTGTTTTTCTGTCTCTGTTTTTGGCTTCCATGTAGAATTTTCCCTTAACCTAAATTTTCTCAGGATGTTAATTTCTTACTTAAAACTGTGTTGATCAGATAAGCTGTAACCCAAAGACATTCACTGGGAGAACATAGAGAGGGAAGCAAAGATGTGCCAGTAGGAGAACTGAATGTAATTTATCCAGCCAACGTCTAAAAGAACTTATTTACCCCTCCACATAATAAAATGTATTTATTGTGTGGGAAATATGGAAATAAAGGCAAAAATCAACATTCTTCAACAATCATACGTATTCCTCATCTTCTCAAAGAGAAAGTGAGTAGACTGACCCAGTGGTTATCTCATGTTCTCCAAATCCTGATGTCAACATCTTATTAAGGATAAAAGTGAGGCTAAGATGAAGCTACAGAAGAGTGCTCACAACAAGAGGGACTTTCCAGCAACGTGTGTTATATAATTTGTGAACGTAATTTTAAAGCACAACAATGAATGAATCTCTGTCTTTTGTTAGTAAAAGACTACGGGTAAGAAAGAGTGCGTTCAAATGGCTTCAGATTTTACTAACTTCAAAAGCAGGTCTCAGGAAAGGGTGGTAATGTGGTACAGTGCTTGTTCTAGCAAGACCTTGAAGCTGATCCCAGAATACACACACACACACACACACACACACACACACACACACACACACACATGTTTAAAATCCTGTTATATTAGTTGAGATAAAAATTAGGAACAATTTTCTTCTTAGAATATCATGTTCATATGAAGAGATGATACTGATCCAATGATTACTGATTCAATAATTAAATGCTTTAATTTTCATGTGTGTTCATCCACACAATTTTACTTTTTGTGACACAATGTGTTACTGATACAGCAGTATCCTCACATAGATGTCTTAGGTTACTGATATGCCTGTGTAGATTAAGGCTAGAGTTTGTATAAAACAGGTGAAAATGTACAGTAGCTATTTGATGACAGTTGTGTTTTAAGCAATTAAAAGTAACACAATATTTTTCCACATCACTGTCTTCCCTCTACACCCTGCCATATACCCTTTCTTGTTCTCTTTCACATTCATGGCCTCTCTTCTCATTGGTTGTTCTTACAAATGCATATGTATCAGCTTTTATATTTCTAAATACATAAATACAACCTGCTCACTCTGTATACTGTTACCTGAATGCACACCGTCATGTTTGACCGCTTGGCATTGTATGGCCAAACTGTGTGTTCTCTTCTGGGTAAGACCATGCTGCTCTCAGCATTGCTCAGTTCCTTGTTGTTCTTTGTGTAGAGCTGAGAACTTCTGTACCTTCTCCTGTCTACTTTAGCATCTCTGTTGCTATTGTCACTTCAATATCTCAGTTGTGATTGTCCCTGTTCATCTTGTGTTTAGGCAGTCATGTTGGTGAGATTTTAGGGCTGTAACTTCTGACAGTCCTGTGAGATACAATCTTATGGCAAAAATCCCTAATCCTCTGGCTCTTAAAATCTATCCATACCCTGTTATCAAAAACTGCCAGAGCCTAAGGTGTAGGATCTGAGGTTTTAATGTATTCCTTGTGACTGAGTTCCATAGCTCTGAATCCTGATCAGTTGTAGTTTTCTGTGCTGGTATACATCTTTTACAAAGAGAACTATCCTTGATGAGGGGTCAGGACTGTACTTCTCTGTTGGTATAAAAACAAATATTTAGAATGTACTTAGGAGTTATTCTTGTTTACTACATAATGATATTTAAGGAAAGACAGAAACATATAGGTCTCTGCCTCCCCATCTATGTGTTGTACAACTAAGTATAAAGTACCCTTTCCATAGATAAAGTAATAAGAATTTTCATAATTTCCCCCCTTAAGATGGAAACAGCAAATGGAAGGTTAAGGAGTCATGAGTTTCCCATTCTACCAAATGGAATCTAGAGGCTAATATACCTTCCTTTTGTTATTTCAAATAGGGAGCATGAATTAACATCCATGAATCTGATTTAAGGATTTTGCTAACTAAATTTACTTTGCTCAGTCTCTAAATTATTTATACCACCCTTTCCCCTCAGTGATTTGACTTAAAACCCATAATCAGAAAACTGTTTAGATGCTTGGCTTAGGGATGAGCAATGAATAGAAATTATTTCCACTATCCGATTTCATCTGTAAAGGAAAAATCCCAAGTGAAAATGTCAGGGATAGATGCTGGCTTGACAAGGGGAGAAATATACATTAGAATCAATCTTTGAAGGATGAAAGCTTATGACTGTAACCTTGAGAAGAGGCACTGTAGCTCAATAGTCAGAGAAACTGTAGTTAGAAAGATTAGGATGCAGAAAAGGGATATGGAAGCTTACATGAACGCTTATTCTATAGCTCTTTTTCATTGTGTGCAATTGAACTTAGAGAAAATTTATGTTTTCCTAGACTTTGCTTCTGTTCATTTATTTTGTTATTTTAATTCAGCCAAATACTTGTAATTGCATTTTTTTTAAATTTTGTTTAATGTTGTTTTCTTTGAAATTATAAAAAATCAGGCACAGGTTTTGATCTGCTTCTGTATCCAGGGCATGATCACCAAGATCCTAGAGAGAGGGGTGGTATTCCTGTCTTCCGGCATTACAAGTCCTATACCTGGGAAATCTTTACCATTTACATAACTTCAAGTGCAGCCTATGGTCTAATGAACTGATCTTCATGTTCTTACTTTTCTCTGTAAAGCTTCTCCATATACAATTCAGTTTCCTCTAATTAAATAAATTTGATTTCCAAAGTGGCTGTACAAGCTTGCATTCCCACCAACAGTGGAGGAGAGTTCCCCTTTGCTCCACATCCTCTCCAGCATAAGTTGTCTTCAGTGTTTTTGACCTTAGCCATTCTGACAGGTGTAAGGTGGAATCTCAGAGACATTTGGATTTGCATTTCTCAGATAATTAGGGATGTTGAGCAATTCCTTAAATGTCTTCCAGCCACTTGAGCTTCCTCTGTTGAGAATTCTCTGTTTAGTTCTATAGCCCATTTCTTAATTGAACTGTTGGGCATTTTGATGTCTAATTTCTTGACTTCTTTAAATTTTCTGGATATCAGCCCTCTGTCAGATGTGGGTTTAGTAAAGACCTTTTCCCATTATGTAGGCTGTCGCTTTGTCTTGTTGACCAATATGGCGCTTCCTTAGAAAATTGGGAATCCATCTTCCCCAAGACCCAGCTACAGCACTCTTGGGCATATACCCAAGGAATGCTCAATCATACCACAAGAGCATTTGTTCAGCTATGTTCATATCAGCATTGTTTGTAATAGCCAGAACCTGGAAACAACCCAGATGTCCTTCAACTGAAGAATGGATAAAGAAAATATGGTACATATACACAATGGAGTACTACTCAGCAGAGACAAACAATGACATCATGAGGTTTGCAGGCAAATGGACGGATCTAGAAAAAATCATCCTGAGTGAGGTAACCCAGACTCAGAAAGACAAACATGGTATGTACTCACTCATAGTAGGATACTAGATGTAAAACAAAGATGACTAGACTACTACACAACTCCAGGGAGGCTACCTAGAAAACGGGACCCTCGGAAAGACCCAGGGATCACCCAATGACAGAGAAATGGATGAGATCTACATGAAGAAGCTGGACGATAGTGGGAGTAATGAATGGCAAGTTTTGAGGGAAAGAGAGCTTAGGGGAGCAGGAGATCCCAGCTGGATCAAGAACAGAATGGGGGAACAAGGAATAACAGACCATGATAAATGAAGACCACATGAGAACAGGAAGAAGCAAAGTGCTGGAGAGGTCCCCAGAAAGCCACAATGATATATACACTGTAGACTACTGGCAATGGTCCAGAGAAAGCCTAATTTGACCTAGTTTGGTGATCAGATGGCCAAACACCCTAACAGTCGTGTTGGAACTTTCATTCAATAACTGATGGAAGTGGATGCAGAGCTCCTTGGCCAAGCCCCAGGTGGAGCTCCAGGTGTCCAATTGCCAAGAAACAGGAGGGACTGTAAGAGCGTGAATTATTGAGACCAAGATTGGAAAAGCACAGGGACAAATAGCCAAAATAATGGAAACACATAAATTATGAACCAAAAGCTGTGGAGCCCCCAACTGGATCAGGCCTTCTGCATAAGTGAGTCAATTGAATAGCTTGAACTGTTTGAGAGGCACCCTTGCAGTGGGACCTGGACCTGTCCTTAGTGCATGAGCTGGCTGTTTGGAACCTTAGGCTTACACAGGGACACTTTGCTCAGGCTGGAAAGAGGGGGCTGGACCTGCCTGTACTGAATCCACCAAGTTTAAATGAATCCCCAGGGGAGTCTTGGCCCTGGAGGAGATGGGAATGGAGGAGAGGGGCTGGGGGTAAGGATGTGTGTGAGGAGGGGGGAAGACAAGGGAACCCATGGCTGATTTGTAAAATTAAAACACAATTATAATAAATAAAAAAGGAGAGAAAAACTTACAAAAAATAAAAATAAAAATATTTGAACCTATTTGAAATACTCTCTAATTTTTTCCACTGAGCATTGTAAATATTGTTGGCTGCATGTAAACATACATAATGAGAAGGTGTTTCACAATTAAATATAACTTCATAGGGCAAAGTTGAGTTTTATTGGTTTTCCGGTTGGCTATGCACATTTGCAACAAAATATACTGTTTTAGACTATTCATAGAGAGTAAAAAGAGACTGAGGTAAAGGCTCAGTGAACAAAATACTTGCCCCATAAGTGTGTAGACACATGTTAACTGACAAAAAACACACAGAAAGCTGGCATAGAAATGCATGACTGTAATGCAGAGCTTTGTCAATGAAATGGGAAATAAATGTAGAATCTCCGGGAATCTCACTTAGCATCTAGGCTGCCATACAAAGCAGTGAACAAGAGGACCTCTCAAAAAGAAGGTAGCAGTTAAGAACTGATATATGAGCTTTCCCATGGACCTCCTCACATTGATCATCACACACACACACACACACACACACACACACACACACACACAAACACACACACACACACACACACATTCGTAAACTACATGTGTTAATATACACACATACACCCATATATCATACAAATATAGCATTTATGCATATACATATCACACACATAGAAACCATTAAAGAAATAATGATTTCTTGGTGGGAAAGTCTAAAAACAAGACAACAAAAGATCCCATAATCTGTTGTGAGCAGAATTATTCAGAGGAGAGTATAGTGTTTTGAATGAGAATGTCCCCCTGGTCTCATATGTTTGAATACCTAGTGCCCTGTTGGTAGAACTCCTTGAGAAGGATTAGAAGATGTATTACTGGGGACAGGCTTTGAGGTTTCCCACAGTACTCTCTGCCTCCTGATGTTTTTGAGATGTGAACTCTTAAGTCTTCCTGTCACCATGCCTTCCCTCTGTCATCATGGTCTCTTACCCTATGAATCTACAAAACCAATTAAATTCTTTCTACCTTGAATTGAACTTGGTATTTCACCACAGTAACTGAAAAGTAATTAACGCAACACATTAGGAAGTAAAATGACCAGAGGGGAAAATCTCCAGCTTCCCACACTAAAATAGGTCTGTTAATATCTTTCAGGCGGAAGAAACTTAAAAGCTCAGTTACCTCTCAAAGGCCATGTTCCCAAGGTTTGAAGTAGATACTGTTACAATAAGAATTTTTGAATGGGAAGATAAGCATTCAAACAATATCAAAATCCTGTCTAGAAATTACCACCGACCTAAGACTGCAATAAGACTCAGTTACATGGTCATTTTCTAGATATGGGAAAAGGAAAAATTGATAGTAAACATACTACCATGCCTAAGCAAGACAGGAGCACAGAGAAGTCTTGAATTATGGTAGATAAATTATATGAGAAAGGCTAAAAGGAGTTTGTAGAAACAGTGCATGTACACAGAGGAAGTAATACATGAAGACAAATTAAGAAGAGGTTTTTTACAAGACAAAAAAGGAAGCTAGGACAGATTCTTCTAATATGGAACCCAAAGACAGATTGACCTTGAACCACCAACAATCAAAGCTATGAACAATATATTTATTTTATTACAACACATGGTATGTGTTCTCTCTTTATGACATTCCTGGCAAATCAATGCAGAATTTAGGATGAACTATTAGGATAGATTGATATTAGCTTGTGTGTCTGAACTGAAAAAAAAAAAATCTCTATTAAACCAGAGATCTGCACCTTCACTTGAGGAGCAGAATGATCTCATATTTAAGCTTACATGTTTAGTCTTTAAAGAAGAAAGGGGGCATGATGGGAAGTCACTGTTTTTCATCAAAGTATAAGTGAAAGTATAATGAAACCATGTTTGTTTGAAGTAGAGTTAGATGTTTAAACAAGTCAATAAACATTAGGAAACATAAGAAGGAAATGGTTTATTTATTTTTATTTCCACACTAATTTCAGTATTGACACAGGATGGTAATGCGATCGCCTTGGAGACCACTCAAATCATTTCATTCACAAAATGGTTGTTTTATGAGTAAGTGCTCTGCAGATTGTGGCCCTGTCAGGAGCAATGCTGAGGGCTTAGCAGATGGCCACCGGAGTTCAGAACATCTGTTCACTTTTCCTCCTTTGTTAGTCCAGGATGCAAGAAAGATAAGTGTTTTCATACATAAAAATGATATTGCCTTACCGACACCAGGCTACAGCTGGAAAAAGATTGAACATGAGGTCATGCTGGTAAGGGAAACAACAGTGTAGATGATTTTTGACTATGATATAAATGCTGCTTCTACCAGAAAGAAAAAAAAAGTGCAAGTTGTGAACTGAACAGTACTCGAAATCACTAGAATGATCCAAAGTAAAACAACGCTTATTTTTAAGAAGTGAGTTTATATTTATTCTTAACCCTGGAAAATTATTCTCTAATAAATATGTGTGGAGAGAACGTGTCACCTTCCTTCATTATGGGAAATGAAATATTTTAAAATCCAAACTTCTCTAAGATGCATTTATCAAACCAAAACGCATTGAGATGAAAAGTTTAAGCACCTGTTTGGTGACAGATAGAGTTTAATCAGATATTAGGGTTAACCAAAGTGGACAGAGTATTTCTACCTTTTAAAGCTTCTAGTGTATGACTATAAAAGATGTACCAGAGGCTGGAGATACCAGTCAGCAGAGAAGAGCACTGACTGCTCTTCCAGAGGCCCCCAGTGTAGACCCCAGTGATTCCCATTTGCTTGTAACTTCAGCCTCACAGCATCAAATGACACCTTGAGGCCTCCTCTGGACTGTACACACATGGAATATAAATACACAGGTACAAGAATATGCACATAAATGTATTTTTAATGATACAGCCAAATGTAAATATAATTAAGGTATTTAATAAATTGAACTTATAGGGACTATTAGTTAGTATTTTCAAAACTGTTCAGACTGAGGTTATATATATACATATGTGTGTGCAGGTGTTTGTATATATATATTCATGTGGGAAGATAAGCATTCAGTGCTTGTATAGAAATTACCACTGACCTAAGACTGCGATAAGGCTCAGCTACATGATTATTCACTAGATATGGAAAAAGAAAAAAAAAAGATGGTAATCATTCTACCATGCCTATGCAAGACAAGACTTGACTTCAATATTCTCAGAGCTTCTATACCTTCTATGTGAGCGAAACTCAGACATAAATGTATCTCTATGTGTATCTATTGACATGATGAACACATAATGATGGCTATAATAATATACAAGACTTCAAGACATATCTTATGTATTCATGTATAAAAACAGAAAGACACTTTATGTTCACCTCATAATATTAGCACTTTTTTTGTTTTGTTTTTCGAGACAGAGTTACTCTGTGTAGCTTTGCACCTTTCCTGGAACTCACTTGTAGACCAGGCTGGCCTCGAACTCACAGAGATCCCCCTGCTTCTGATTCCTGAGTGCTGGAATTAAAGGCGTGAGCCACCAATGACCAGCATATTGGCACATTTAATAAAACACAATAAAAATGGAAATAATTTAATAATTAAAATGCATAAAACCAAAAAGTAACTTAGTAATTTTAGTTCAATATTTATCATGTAATTTTTATTTTTTGAGAAAAAAATTGAGTTAGAATGAAATAAGAAATAGTTGAATGTAAATTTTAAGGTATTCTGACAATCATACACATTGTTAAGATAGATTATCACTATGTTCTTAGAACGTTACTTAGAACCCTGGCCTCTTAGAGAAGAAGACATTATTAAATCTTTATAATGTATCAGTTTTCCTACTCGAGTATATTTAGAACCATTAAGCACACTAGTTTCATGTCTTGTTTATTTTGTTTCAGGTAATTATTTTCTTCAAGAAACCTATATTTCCTGCATGTATTTTTTGTTTCCCTTATTTCAAGACACTGTATTTTTATATAAAATAATTATGTGGTGAATATTTATTTTGCTAATTTTTGTGGCATTTGGGATTTTTTTTATAATACTGATATTGACATTGTTTTGTAATTTGACTTGGAAACACAGGTTTTTCTTTCATTCTTGAGAGTATTATTTCCTACAGTGGAATTCAGACTGTCACTTTTTTATTTAGCTTTGACTTTTTATCAGCAGAAGCAGGTATTCATATTTTTACAAATACACATTTGAGATCTAGTTCAAATATACCCTTAACAATAGCTTGCATTAATATACATACGATTTTGCTAATTTTAGTGAAATCACATATTTATTTGATATTATTGAATGCTTTCTGTAATGATTTTCTTGGGTATTTATCTCAAATCAAGTTGACTATAAAGTTTTATAGATTTCTTTGTAGAATATTTATGGGATTATTTCTGTAACCTTGTGACCATTATTATTAATATCACAGTGGTATATTTTCACTGGACACTGACTCTAGCTAGGCAAACACTGTCCCTCAGATGTGTCTCCAGTGTGTTGTTTTAACAGTTGAATTATAAGAGTACACACTTTACACAAATCTTATTTCTGTTGGAGATTTTGCTTGGATATTTTACTGTTTCATATTTTGATAAAGTAAGTGTTACCGTATTTTCTCTTTATTATTACCCCCTGGTAAAAAATGTTCTATCAAAATATGTTCTAGCTAAGAAACCTATATCTCCTTCAGACTTTAAAAATAATCAACTGCGGATACTTTTTGTAAACTTTGAGTTTTTTAGCATTTCTTTTTAATTTCTGTTCATCTCAAACTAAAAGTTTCACATTGCATTTGGTGAGATTACAGCTTGTTTTATTCCATATGTTTATCCATATGCTTAAACATTCTCAAACTCATTTGAATATCTATATCTTTCTAAAATGCTAACAGATTTTATACAATCTTATGTATGCTGGTATTTGATAGTTCCGTATTCAGCCACTGTTCTCCCTGTATTCAAATATAAAAAACAATTTAAAAAAATTACAAACATGGTTGTGTAACTATGCTAAGATTTGAAGTTGGGGCTGGAGACATGTGCAGTGTGTAACCATACTTCAGATAGTTAGTTACACCTTTATAAATGTTGTACATGACAATTGTGCATGATGGCATGTCTCTAATAACAGCCCTAGTTAGGTAGGGGAGATGGGATTCCAGAAGTGAGCTGCCTAGCTAGATGAGCAGCACCACCGAACTGTGGATAGACTGATTGAGACCCTATCAGTAAGATGGAAAGTGATCAAGGAAGGCATCTGACATAAATGTCTGGCCCCAACATCTAATACACACACACACACACACACACACACACACACACACACACACACACACACAAAGAAAAAACACAGATGTGCAAATATAGGCACACCACACAAACACACTCTAAACCAAAAGATTTGTACTTTTTGAAATTTGTGTCTCTTAAAATATTTTCCCTTTTATGGATTTACCCATGAATACATAAAGACTTACACTTTTCTTTGGAAGGAACATATTGATTTCTAAGTCAATATCCTTACATAGTATTGATGACTTGATATGACATTTCTTTATGATTCTACCATACTCTTACATAGTATTGATATCTTGATATTTTGTTTCTTTGTGTTTATATAATACCAGGTTACAAGTTTCTGGGAATTTATCAGTTTCTTCTAAGTTATCTATTGTTTACATGTTTGCTCACAATAGACTCTTTGATCCACTGCATTTCTCTGCTGTCACAGAGAATATAGTCTCTTTCATGTATGACTTTATGTTTTTTTCTTTTTATTATAGTTAAAAGTCTTTCAGTTTTATTTATATTTAAAAAATCAATCATTTCATAGATTTTTTGTTGATTTTCTATTATCTTTTGTATAGTTCTACTCAGGTATTTTTCTTTTTTTAACTTACAATTTTTTTTTTATTCATTTCACATACCAACCACAGTTCTCCCTCCCTTCTCTCCTTCCCACCACCCCTGACCTACTCCCATCCACTTCTCAGAAAGGGTAAGTCTTCCCATGGGGAGTCAGCAGGCCTGGCAGGTTCAGATGAGGTAGGACCAACCCCCACACCATGCATCAAGGCTAAGCAAGGCATCACACCCACCATATGGAATATATTTTTCATTTCTTTCCTTTTGTAACTGTTCCCTTACTTTATTCATTTTATGATTTTGGAATGGAGTATTATTTACTTGGTTATGTATACAGTGTGCAATTGCAATCATTAAGCTGAAAATATTTGATGCTAACACTTTCATTTTAGAGACCTTGGATGCTCTCCACAAGTTTGGATACTTTGGATTCCATTTTGTTGTTGCGTCAAGAACATTTTAAAGTTACCTATTAACGTCTTCTTTAAGCCATTGGTTGTTAAATGAAATGCTGTTTAATATGTGAATGTTATAAAACCTTCCCTCTTATCTCTTATTTCTGACTTTATATCACACTGGTCTGAAAGGTATTATCTAAGTATTTTTAATCCACTATGCTCTTTATACAAATCTAACTTATGATCTCTTATGAAATATTGTCTTTAGGGACTTAAGAAAACTTATGGTCCCTCTGTTGCATGGAATGGTTGCATATGTCTGTTTTGATATACTTGATCTAATGTGGAGTACTAGTATTATATTTCTTGTTGATTTTCTGTCTAGACAATATTCCCAATGTTTAATTGGATACTAATGGTACTAAATTCCTATCTCCTTTCCTATCTCCCTTGTATTTTTAAAATATCTGCTTAATGTACTTATACACAATGATAATTGGCTCACACATACTGAAATTTATTGTACTGAAGATCCCTGGTATAACTTTGTAATACTTTTCTTATCTATATTTTTATAAGTATAAAAAATCATATTCTTGTCTCAGTTCATGTGAAATTATATTCAGGTTTTGCTTGTTCAATCATTCATTCATTTATATAAAATTTATCCAGTGCCATTATTGTAGTATGCATATAGAAGTCAGAAGACAACTTGAGGGAGCCAATATTTTCTTTCTACCTGGTGGGTTTCAGAGATTAAACACACATCATTAGTTATGACAACAGGTACCTTTAATCTCTGAGAGAGCTCCCAGTCCTACCTATTTTTTTTGTGTTGTCTTAAAAGTTAAATGTATCTCTTTGGGCAGAAAATAGCTACATCTTTTAAATAAATTTACTTAATGTATCTTTATTTAAATATTTTTCTATTTTATTATTAATTAAATTTATTCATTTATTTTACATCCTGACCACAGTTTTCTCTCCCTCCTCTACTCTGTTCCCCTTTCTCCCACCCCTCATTGTATCCCACCAATTCACTCCTCCTCTGTTTCTGTTCAGAAAGGGGCAGAACTCCCATGGGTGTCAACAAATTATGGTATATCTAGTTGAGGTAGGCCTAAGTTTCTCCCCTTTTATTAAGGCTGGCCAAGGCAATCCAGTATGAGGAATAGGTTCCTGGACAGGACCTGCTTCCACTACTACAATTCCCACAAGTAGATCAAGCTATAAAACACACACACACACACACACACACACACACACACACACACACACACACACACATGTCCTAAGTAAGTCCCATGCAAATTCCTTAGCTATTGGTCCAGAGTTTATGATCTCCTACAAGATCAGATGAGTTGTTTCTCTGGATTCCCTTGTGATGACCTTGACACCTCTCCCTTCTTCCACAGGATTCCTGGAGCTTGGCCACATGCTTGGCAGTGGATCTCTTTCTTTGTTTCCAAAGTCAATGGATGGAAGGCTCTCTGATGAAAATTTTGGGATAGGTATCAATCTGATTACAGGAGATGGCCAGTTCACACTCCATATCCATCATTGCTAGGAGTCTTAGCTTGGCCTATTCTTGTAGATTCCTGGGAGTTTCCTTTGCACCAGGTGTCTACCTGACCTCAAAATGTGCCCTCATCAAGATGTTTCTTTCATTGAGTTTCTTTCCTTCTATCTGTCTCCCCAACCCAAACTACTTATTTTATTCAGTGACAGGTAAGATTTGTAGCACGAACTTTTAGAAGGTCTTGTTAATAAAATCAAACCTGGAGCCAGATATTGGGGTGAATGCTGGAAGATCAGAGAAGCTGAACAAGCCACAGCCACCTCACCTTGACAATTCTTCAGCTGATTCTGTTTCCTCAGACTGGAAGCCTCTGAGTCTTCATCCAAATTGATCTCAACTGAACTGCTGCTAAAAAGCCTAAAAGCTTAACCAGATCTAGATCCTGGTCCTCATGCCTTAAATACCCTTCTGCTTTCTGCCATCACTTTCTGGGATTAAAGGCATGAGTCATCATGTCTGGCTGTTTCCAGTGTGACTTTGAACTCACAGAGGTCTGGATGGATCTCTGCCTCCAGAAGGCTAGAATCAAAGGTGTGAGTGCCACCATTTTCTGGCCTCTATGTCTACGTAATGACTGTTCTGTTCTCTGCCCCCAGATATGTTTATTAGGGTGCAAGATACATTTTGGGGAACATAATATCACCACAAAGATTTTTTATACCTATGTCCCTTTCCATTGGTACATAATTTGTTTCTGTGCTCGTTTTTGCTGTCTTCCTTTGTTACCTAGCAGTTTCTGTAAAGGTATGATGTGATTCCTCACCTTCTGCTCTTGTATCTAGTACACTAGACTTTTCTTTATGGAAATATCACAGTTTTGATGCAACACTTTTAAAAGTCTATTTTAAATATTGAAAGTGATTTTGGTCATGCTTCCGATTTCTACGCTTCTAGTACATTTTATATTCTGTTGTAAAACTTTATATCTTTTTAATAACTTGTTTCTCCTCAAAGAATATTGAAGCTATATAGTGTTAATCATTTTTAATTGCTTAGTACTTTAGTCTTCAAATAGTAGCTTAAATCTAGCATTGGATCTCATATATATACTGTAAAGTAACTACAAGCACTTTTTATCTGCTTCCATTTAATAGCACAGGTTAAACCAAAAATAATTAAAATTATTCTTACTAAGAAGAACAAATATTCATATGAAAACTTTTATTAAGATTTTTAGCTTATATTTATTTGACATGTCCTAAATATTTTATCCTAATATTAAATTAAATAGGAAGAATATTTTCTTTGCTCTTTTCTCTCATCTGCCCCACTGAAGACATGTCTTATTTTAGTAAAGACGAAGAAAAAAAGGAAACAAGTTTATTAAATAAGGATGGTTCTTATTTGACTGACCAATCAATTACATTGTTCTTTAATTAAAACTATCTTGGTAGTTATTTAAAATTCATCTTCATAGTTTTAAAGACTTTCAAAACAAGTAGAATAAATGTTAAAAGATCTTATTACTGGTTTCCTAAAATGCTTGAAAAATGAAACTTAATTGGTGCCAATATCTCAAATGGCCCTGACACAAACATCTCAAACAGTTCTCATATTTAGCATTCAGAAATCCATTTAACAGTGAAGGTAATTATAATAGAGAATAACTAGGCAATAAATTGCCTTAATGTCATGACAGGCATGATAACAACAGTCGTGACACCTCAAATCAGAAAAATATTATAAAATAGATCTAAAATAGAAAATTCATTGATTAATGAAGTAATTCCCTGAAGTTACCTGTAATGATGTATTTCTGAGAGTATGGCATATGTGAAAGTATGATATACTAAATTCTTATCTCCTTAGTGTAAGGAGACTGTGATTTTTTTTAACCTGAAGATTAAAGAAAAATTTCTTACAATGGAATAAAATTAATTGCATTTTTAGAATTTAATTTTTATTTAAGCATATGAAGAGTTTGTAAACCAATGATTTATGACCTCCATTGAAGAGATGAAGAAATTGAGGCTTAGATAAATTAAATTCTAAATCACAATAGATCAATGTATTAAAACTTGGATTGTTATCATTATCATCCAATGGATGTCAATATTCATTCCACACCTCATATCTATAGTGATATTTTATTTGTGCTGAAATATGATTTTATTTGTATGTTAATAAATAAAGTTGCCTGGAGATCAGATGTCATAGCCATTAAACAGTAATCTGGCAATGGTATCACACACCCTTAATCTGATCACATGGCAGGCAGAGTCTCTGTGTATTCAAGGACACAGATAGCATGATGACACATGCCTTTAATCCCAGTACCAACTATAGACACCTGGAGGTCTATATAGACAGCCAGTGACGAGGAAGTCATGTGGTTGGGGATGGACCCAATGAGAAAGCAGAATAGAAAGGCAATAAAAAGACAGGACACAGGAAGAAGGTCTCTGTCTCAGAGGAAGGACAGCAGCAAATGGTAAGATAAGGTGGTCTTGGCTCTTGGCTACTGCTCTGATCTCTAGGCTTTTAACTCTTTATTTGGCTCTGTGTTTCTTATTTAATAAGACCACTTAGAATTACATCTACACATACCCATTTTGTTGCTTATAACACTAGTTAGTAATGATTCTTTATGACCCAGTGTTATTTCAGCGTGTGCCTATTACACCAAAGAACTCTTCAAATTTGTTCTGGACAATCTTATCAAGGATGGTTGTATATAGAATAATAGTTTGGAATTCAGAAATGATCATGTCTCTCTAAAACAATATGTATGCTTGCTTTTCCCTCTGGCCAAGGAAGATGCTTATATTCCATTAGCACATTTTTCAGGTGTAACCCAAATCCACTGTATTTATAAACATCAACTTGATCTTTTAACCTAGGTCTTGGCATTTTGAAAGCAGAGGCACCTGTGTAAAAATTGGGATACTGTTGCTTGCTCTGCTGTAAGTAACTAAGTTCTAATGTAGGAGACTAACCTTCTGCATGTTTCTGAGACACTGTTTCAGTCTGCCTTATTGGCTTAAGTAGTTGTAAATTGTAATAATTTGCCTTTATTTTGAATCACTGAGAAGAGGAGTACATCATGCTGGTGACATTTGGCAGGTCAGAACATTTTTACCATAATCAAGAAGAACAGAGAGATAATGGGTTACCAAGTGTCATTTCCAGGACATGTTCCCTGTTACTTGAGGACGTCACACTAGAATACATCTCTAAAAATTCACAGAACTTCCCCCAAAGTTTCACACAAGATGTGGAGTTGTTAACGTATGGATTTTTGAGGGATAATCATGCCAATGAACGCCCTAGCAGGTTGCTTGAAAACTCAAAGCTCTCATAACTGTTTGCATGGGTAATTTTCATTTTAGTTTTTGAGATTATAATATTATGACCTCATTATGCCTGTCTATTCCCTATTCTCCAAACTTCTCATATCTCCTCGCCCAAACACATACCTCTTTTCCATTAATTTTATACCTATATACACATGTATATATGTATATATGCTCCCAGTAAAACACACATACTTTGATATGACATATGTTAAAGAACTGAAAAATATATCAGTCCAAAAAAATGTAAATGATTTCCTCATTTTAGTAGAAGGCCAAGGGGGAAACACCACAGAATGCAGCTATTCTAATTCTTGCCACTGTTAAGACATGGCTATTTTAAATGCAAACATTGTAAATTACTGTAAATATTCTATTTTGGACATCAAGAAAGAAGAATATTAAGAAATCCTAACTGTCATGAGAAAGAAAATAAATTATTTAAATTATTAAAAATTGGATTTTGTGGGAATGGCAATATGGTTCAGTACACACTAGGCACATCCAGGGTGTATGTATATATCTACACATGCAGGTAAATGAAATAAATAAATCTTTTTAAATAGAAATATTGGTCCCAGAGTGCTGTAGGATGTCTTTTTATATGCTGTGAATATGTGTTGCACTGATTGGTTGATTAATAAAGATGCATTGACATTGACATTGTAAGGCAGCTTACAGGCAGGTGGGAAATCTAGGCAGAGATTTGGAGAAACGACAGGAGAGGAGATGAGAGGAGAGGAGAGAGAGAAAGAGAGAGAGAGAGAGAGAGAGAGAGAGAGAGAGAGAGAGAGAGAGATCTGGACAGGACACTGGAGAAAAACTTCCAACTACACCAGACAGATTGCTTAGTGGTTAAGATCAGTGACTGGTCTTCCAGAGAACTAAAATTTGATTCCTAGCACCCACATGAAGACTTACAATTCCTTCGAACTATAGCTTCAGCGGCTCTAAAACCTTCTGATCTTAACAGGCACTATGTATGCATATGGTACACAGGAATGCATGCAGACACAAATATTTTAAGTGTTTTAAAATAATCAATATTTTGTTTATTATTATTATTTTTATTTTATTTTATTTTATATACCCACCAGTTTTTCCTCCCTCTCTCCTCCTGTTCCATCCCCCCACCTCCTTTCTACCCTCCCCATCCATTCTTTAGAAAGGGTAAAGCTTCCCATGGGAGTCAACAAAGCACAGTATGTCAAGTTGAGGCAGGACTAAGCTCCTCCCCCTACATCAAGGCTGAGTGAGGTATTCTTCCATAGGGAGTATGTTCCAAAAGGCTATCTCATATGCCAGTGACAGATCCTGTTCCCACTGCTATAAGACCCACAAACAGACCAGGCTACACAGCTGTCACCCACATGCAAAAGGCCTGGGTCAGTCCCTTGCAGGCAATGACATCATGAAATTTGAGGGCATATGGATGGAACTCAAAAAATTCATCCAGAGTGAGGTAACCCAGCTATATAAAGACAAACATGGTATGTACTCACTAATAAAAGGATAGTAGAAGCAAAGCAAAGGATGATAACCCACACACCTAGAGAAACTAGGTTAACAAGGAGGACCCTAAGAGAGTTGCATGGATAACCCTGGGAAGGGAATATAGATGAGATCTTCTGGGTAAACTTGGAGTGGGGGTGGGGGACAAGTAGAGGGGAGGGGATGGGAGATGACAACATGTCCAGTTGGGAAAGTGATAGAAAGGGAAAGCAACAAAAGAGATATCTTGACAGAGGGGGCCATTATGGGGTCAAGGAGAAATCTGGTGCCAAGGAAAATCTAAGAAAACCACAAGGATGATGCCAGGTAAGACTCCTAGCAATAGAGGGGAGGGTACCTGAACTGATGGTCTCCTATAATCAAATAGGTGACTACCTTAGTTGTCATCATAGAACCTTCATCCAGTAACTGATGGAAGCAGATGCAGAGAACCACAGCCAAGCATTGGGGCAAGCTCTGGAAGTGCAGGTGAATAATGAATCTTCTTATGATACATAATAGGATAAGATAGGATAGGATAGGATAGGGTAGGGTAGGGTAGGGTAGGGTAGGGTAGGATAGGATAGGGTAGGGTAAGGTAGGGTAGGGTAGGATAGGACAGGACAGGACAGGACAGGACAGGACAGGGTAGGATAGGATAGGATAGGGTAGGATAGGGTAGGATAGGATAGGATAGGGTAGGGTAGGGTAGGATAGGGCAGGGTAGGATAGGATAGGGTAGGGTAGGGTAGGATAGGATAGGGTAGGATAGGATAGGATAGGGTAGGGTAGGGTAGGATAGGGTAGGGTAGGGTAGGGTAGGATAGGATAGGGTAGGGTAGGGTATGATAGGATACGGTAGGATAGGATACGGTAGGGTAGGGTAGGGTAGGATAGGATAGGGTAGGGTAGGGTAGGGTAGGATAGGGTAGGATAGGATAGGATAGGGTAGGAGAAAAGACTGCAAATACAGCATGAGAACTTAATTTTATAATCATCAATTTAAATTTAAGTATATATGTGCTATGCTAAATAAATAGATAATCCACCATAGAACAGACAAATGGTGGTTGAAACTACATTTATTGAGTTTATTCATAAGCAAATAAATGAGAATTGAGGACTGCATAGTTCCAACATTTATTTAGTAAAGAAAGCAACATAGCTTTCTGTTAAAGGGTCATAGTGTCTATTTTACAATAGTTTCCCATTTTATGAAATGTGGATCCTTATTATTCTTATAAGTATGAAATTTTGGAGAAATGGGGGAAGTTTACCAATAATGACAAGTTATGATTAAAAAGCACTGTCTTCAGAGAGAATTCTTATGTAGTCACTTAAAAGTTGTTATATAGTTTGACCTTAAAATAAAAGTAGGGCTAAGAGGTTGTCTCTGTGACTACTATTCATTTGATGTAGTCAGAAGTAAAAAGACACTGTACGAAGAAGGAGGAGAACCTTGTCATGCAAGTCTTCAAAAACCTCAGCTTTTAGAGGTGGTACAAATTCTGCTTTTGCCTAAGGCAGGAAAGTAGAGAAGTGCGGTAAGAAAACAGGTTAGGACAGAAGTGTCTTCATTTAAACCTGATATCACAAGAAGTGCTTTGTATTCATATGCAGGAGTGAAGAAAGAGATACAAAGCAGAGAAAAATGGGGGAAAGCAGAATGAATTGGATGAAAATATATCCAAATATAGATAAAGGTATTCTCAAAGTATTTAAGGCATAGTAGATTCATCTCATGAAGTTAGAAATAAAATATTGTTATAATCTATGAAATTTATAAATGATCAGTTGTATAAGAGAAACAAACATTATGACCTATTGAAAATCAACATCTTTTATCTTCCAAATGACTTCACATCATTGATTATATTAAACATGCTTTCACAGTCTAATTATTTGTAATGTGATGAGATTTTATTGAACATTTCATGTGTAATATTTCCTATGTAACATTCTCTGTATTGAAAGACCTTAATATATTTTCACTATATTAGGTAAGCAAACCTTATAGAAATCTCCATTCTTCCAAGTCTTCCTTCCCATGGAGAGAAAATACTGAGACATCATAGTATATGTTGTAGCAACAATGAATGACATATAAATGAATAAGTATATACTTAAATAAATAAATAAATAAGTTGATATTCTGATGATTTGTGGTGTATTGAATGAAACTCTTCCTTCTTAAGCATGGATGTTTCATCACTGCAGAAAAGTAACTAATATATAGTTACAATGTTGCCTACATTTAGTTCAACAGAAGTTCTTCAAGAGCCAGGCAGTGGTGGTGCATGCCTTTAATCCCAGCACTCTGGAGGCAGAGTCTCTGTGAGTTCTAGGCCAGCCCAGTCTACAGAGCGAGATCCAGGACAGGCTCCAAAACTACACAGAGAAACCCTGTCTGGGAAAAAAACAAAACAAAAACAAAACAAAGCTCTTCAAGTAACAATTGTTTGCTATTCCTGGGTCATGTGGTACCATCAGTGTTGCTGTCCTACACACACACACACATATATATATACATACATACATACATACATACATACATACACACACACACACACACACACACACACACACACGAATAAAACTGTCTTTAGAATCAACTTATTTTAAAAGCAAATTCAGCTAATGTTCTTAATGGCCCAGTTCACATTTATTCGTGTTAATATAAATCCTGGAATTCATTTAGGTTACAAATTTTTCCATTATGATTCTGAAGAGAAAATTATTTTCTTTTAATTTGACTCAATTTCTTTTAATCATTTCATCATCTTATAAATTTACTCTCTTTTAGTATGATCCCATCATTTTACTAAAGTAATAATAATAAAAAAAACTATAACATTTTATTTCCCAGCTTTTGTGATTTTCTGAATTTCCCTTAAACAATTTTTTTTCTTTTACATACTTCCTTTTTTTCCATTCGTATTCCTTTGTCCCTCCTTTGATCTGCATTTTCCTATACATATGTTTATGGTTTTATTTCTTCCCAACACTATTTCTCTTAGCACATAAAACTTTTATATTTAATATTATATTCTTTACTCAGGGCTCAGTGCCTCTGAGTGGTGTATGTACATGGAGGTCATACATCCTTGTTACACAACACTAACACATACACAACACTAATGTTACATACACTATTAGCATTGATGCTTAACACATATTTTCACTGTAGTTTAAACCGGAACCATTTTGCATCATTAACTGATTAGAGCACACTACACTGCCTGCTAGGAAATCCTTTGGTTGTAGCTGGTTTTCGAAGACAAGTTCATCCCCATTCCTGTCTTAAGTATTCCTATTGGCTTTCTAGATACTGAACAAAAGAAAGGGGCTTGAAGGTCAACCATTTAAAACAAACAGACATGAATAATGATCTTTCCAGGTGGTTGGGGAATGCCAGATAATGTGGTTGTTAGCCATTAACTGAGTAAGTAGTCTATACTTTTCAATGGATAGATATTGTGGACAATAGAAATCACTGCTGAATACTTGGTTACTATTCAAAAGCCAAGCTTCTGCAAGACTCTCCTGCTTTGTAAACATTTACAGAGTAAGAAATAATTTAATTCAGTATAAGACAATACATGGAATGAATTATACAAAAGAAAAAACAAGCTAATGCTGAAAATGAATAAACATGTAAATTAAAAAAAAGATATTTTTATAACTAAATAAGCTATATTTTTTCCTCCTTGTAGGTCCGTATTATGGTTTCGTTTTGTATGCACTAACCTATATTAATCTAAAGGATTTGGAGCATCAACAATGACCTCCTCCAAAATGAGCCATCAAATATTCATCATATAATCACATTTTGGTTCAGAAGTAATGTGTTCATTAACAGAGGGACTCCTCCTATTTCGGTAGATAATCATTCCTGGAATAGTGAAATGGTTCCCATTTGATATTAGTAAATTTGAACTTATTGTATATCCTCGGGTACTGAAAACCAATCTTTCTATCTCCAGGCCCTGTTGTTTTGGCCAGAAAACACATATTTTAACTGTTTAGTCAAGTTATATCCAAGAAATTTGCCAGGGCTTCAGCATCACTTATTTAGTCCTCAGTTTCACACACAAAGAACGAGAGGGTAACATTTACTGTGACTAAATCAATAAGATGGATGCACTAGAACTGGAGTTTGAAAAGGGCAGCCGCCTTCTAAAAGCTCTGGAAGCTAACTTTTAACTTCAGAGAGAGGGCTGAAGGTTGAAATTCACATAGCAGTATTACAGCCATTATCTTTTTTTCCTGTTATGAAACACACATAACTCACCGAGACTTCTGGCAACAGTGAAGACCTTTATAGGAGATGAAGAGACATAATAATTGCTCTTTAGTACTTCACAATGTTTTCTTTCCAGAAAAACAACAACAACAACAACAAAAACCTATCCATTTTAAGAACTTTCCACCTATTGCTTTGGAAGGTGTACATACTTGAATACATGGCAATAATTCTAGTATAAATAGGATAGAGGAGTTATTCTTTATATATAAGTGGACTCCCTTTCAACACAGACTCCCTAAAATAAAATCAGATACAACACATAGATATTCCTGTCCAGTAACATATTAATTTCTTATGCCATGGGAATTTTGGAGTAATTTTTAGTATGGAAGTTTTAAAACAGTAAACTATACAAATGATAATTATATTTGGCTTACAGCATTTATGTGGGAATACTACATTTCTCCTCTCAAAAATAAATGATTTCTGAGCAGAACTTGGAAACTCCACTCTGGAACTCAAAGCAGCTTGAATTTCCTACACACGATGTGCATAACCTGGGTCCATAGATATCCTGTCATGGAGAAGACAGCTGCTCCCTGTCTTGCCTGCCCATGAAAATTTATATGCATATGAAGCCTGGTAGAGTGGGGCACTTTCTGCACTGGTGCAATTCAGACAGTGTACTCATGCTGATGTTATGGCCCACAGCCACACTTCTGAAGTATCCATGAGATTCATTAAAAAGTTAGGAAAAGGAAGGAGATCAGTAGGACTGGGAAATATATAATGAAACTGACTTTGGTAATTAATATATAATCATAGGAACAGAAAAATTTTGGTGATGTAATGAGGAAGCAAAGGAATAATTCAAAATAAATCCATGAAATATTTTAAAAATTTAGTGGAATAATGAGGTTTTTTAATATGACAACAATATAATCTTTCTCTATGTAACAGAGTTAATTTGTTCTAATTAAATTGGAAGTCACCTTTTGATGGAAAGGAACCAGAAATTCTTGTTGATAAAGTTGAATGCAGCTTTCTAGAAAGTTTGTTCTTGAACATGAACCTTTTCAAGAATTCCACAGTGACTAAACAAGCCCAGTTAGAGTTCAGGTAACCTTATTTCTTACATATTTGATAATTCTTTTCATGCTTGGGAGATTGATTTCTATAAAGATTTAATTTTATGAATCTATGTGTATATTTACCTAAGTGTACACCACATGTGTGCGTGTGTAGAGATGCCTAGAATCCCCTGGTATTTGAATTACAGATGATATGCTCAACAAAGGTAGAGGGAAACAAGTCAGTCCGGCTGAAGAGCAGCAAGTGCTCTTAAACACTGGGCCATTTTTCTAGCCTCAGGCTGTATTTTTCTTTCAAATTAAGTAGTTTGAGAATTTCATCTATTTGTACGGTAATGTATCATTTCTGCCCATGCTTCTTACCCCTTAAGTCCCCATATGTACGTCTATTCTCTCTTGAATTCATGACCTCATCCTCTGTAATTATAAGTCCATTTAACATTGTTCATATTCAAATTTAGGACTGACCACTAAGGAGAAGGTAACTTATTAGGGTGATTCCCTCCGCACAAAAGAGCTTCTTCCTCCTCTATAGACTCATCTATGTCATGTGACTGCCTGCTGCTTGATATCCAGTGGGGCTAGATTAAACTACATGATTTTTTTCCTCCTTCTACCCTCTGTCCTCATTTGGGTAGCTGCTGAGATTCACAATGTGCCTGTAAATGCCTGGAGCATTTTGTCTTTCAAACTTTAATAAAATTATAGCCCAGATTCCATTTAAATCTGTTCTTAAATGTATTTATTAATGAGACCAAGAAGCCCAATAGCGGCCACAATTTTCTCAGTATTATCTGGTGACCATGAAGGATCTCTTAAATTTCCATTAACATTCCTCTTTAAATGTAAATCCTAGTACATTGTAATCTATTGTGTTATTCAGTTTTTCAAGGGTGATCTCCCTTACATTCGGTCTTAGTTACTTTTCCGTTGCTGTGAAGAGATAACCATGACCAAGGCAAGTTATGAGAGAAAGCATTTAATTGGAGTACTGATTACAGTTTCACCAGGTTCAGTCCATGACCATTATGGTGCTGAGCATGTCAGCTTGCAGGCAGGCACAGGACTAGAGCAGTAGCTGAGAGCTTACACATGATCTACAGGCAGGAGGCAGAATCAGGGAGGAGAGGGAGACTGGGGCTGACAAGGGCTTTTTGGAAATCTCAAAGGTTATGAAACATTCATATATATGAACCTATTGGGGCCAATCTCACCTCAAATTGTTCACATTGTCAACATCTTACACATGTAACTTACTATTTAAATCTTCAATCTTAATTTTGTTAATCATATGTCTTATAACATGAGAATATGGACATCACAAAATTGAGGCTCTTAATTTTTGTTTATCATTGTACTGCAGGGCTTGGTATACTACAGGCACTTAGCCTATGTTTGGAAAGTGAGTCACTATAAAATTTTAGGTACTAACCTCTTTCTCAGAAAGATATTTTGAAATAATCTATAATAAGCTAAGTTAAATACAGAGTAGACACAGATGTTTGTAAAGGTGGCCTTAATGGTGTTGCTGTCGTTGACACTATTACTGTCAATGAATTATCGAGGAAGAACTGGTGTCATTTGAGAAAAAGTGCTGGAAAAACTATTTCACTTACACGCACATACTTCTCCACATGCATGCACATATATCACACACTCCCATTCTTTGAATGGCATGCTGAAGCTTGGTTTTAAGGTAAAGAGATTTCTCTGATCTTTTGTCAGATTTGGAGACAGATCAAATAATGATTAACATTATATCATTGTCTAAAAAGTATACTAGACAAAGTATCACATGAAAAACAACACCCTGAGAAGTACCAAGGCCCCAAACAGGAACTGTAGTTCAAAATCAAAGAAAGATCAGAAGGATTTCCAAATGAGCACTTGTCTGACAGACATAAACACACAGCCATAGCATCAGTAAGGCATCTTTATACAGGTAGAGAGCAATAATTTGCAGGCAAGCTGGACCTTTGGGGAGAGCATTTTTGTACCAGTAGTGGGCTTTCCACCAATATATAGTTCTAATATCAATTTTTATATATTGAGCAACCTACTATAAAAGTTATAAATTTTTTCTTATTTGTGATTATAGTCTGTGTTGTGTATTGTTGTGCATGGAAACATTCACATAGCAATAGCATGTACAATTAAGTCACAGTAGCAATGACGCTGTCTTCACTATTATAGTTTAGAATGCTTAAACACCCATCCGTACAATTTAAAAAAACAATTAATTCACTCATGTTTTAGGGTAGAGGATGCATCAATGGCATGGAAGATAGTTTCATTTGTTAATTGTTGTATGAGGACCGTCCATATCTGTTGTCAGAAGCAGACAGATAAAACTGTTAAATCATTAAAGTTATGACCTATGTCTAACTCTCCCCCTCTCATCCCTCCCTGCCTTCATCCCTCCCTCTATTCCTTTGTCTCCCTTCCAGCTTTCTAAAGCTAAGCATAAAGACAAGAATACATGATGGATTATGTGTGCAATGTTGAAAATGCTGGGACAGCTGATTATTCTCACATTGGGAACATTTACATCTTACAGTTTCTGTGACATTTAAAGGTTTTTTTAATTCACCTGAAAGAGGAAATGTATTCACTGATTATAGCTGAAGTACAAATATTTTACAAAGATTCCTTAAGTGTAACCTTTTCTTTTGTTCTGTGTCAGATATGAATGGAGAATGAGAACTTAAATTAATAAATAATATTAAATTTACTTCACTATAGATATTTTTGCAGTTTTGACTTCTCAATAGATATTTATATTGAAAGAATTTTTAATTGGGTCATAATGTAAGATGCATTAATATTATTAAATATCAATTTTTAAAATATTTTTGTGAGCCAGGTCTAGTTCATACTGATACTAGACTAGATATGCAATCTTAAATGACAATAATTCAATACACACACAAAAGTCCACATGCTACCCACAATTTCAAAGACCATAGTAAGGATTTATCTAAGTTTCTCCTGCATGCTAAGCAAGCATTCTGTACTTATTTTCATGTCCATTGTCTCAACTCTTATATATGGGTTAATATTTTTACAGGTATGATATTTGGAAGTAATGTCCAATGATAATCAGGCCATTCCAATATATGTAAACATTTATTTTCTGAAATACCTCTGAGAAGCAGAGATACAAAATAATCTTGTCATTATCAATCACCATTTTTGCAGATTCTAAGAAAATTATACACTCTGCAAGAGCATGGAGCTACGAAGCTTTTGCAAAACTGAAGTCCACAGATAACGGGAAGAAATGGAGAGAAGGCAGCAGTAAAGTCAGCAGCACCTCAGACACTAACGACTACCAGTGTTGCTCCTTTTCTTTAATTTCATCAAGGTGATAAACATTTCCCTTCTTTGTATGCGTGATAATGCCCAGTGTCATACTGTCTAGACAGTGAAGAGTAGGTCGTGCCCACAGCTGTCATCCAACATGGTAAGAACATAAACAAATTTCACATCTGGACCATACAGAGTCTGGCAGGAGATGCGAAAACTCCATACAGATAAGAGGTTTGTAAGGAAGGCTTATGGATGAGCAGGATCAAAGGACAAGAGGTCATGATGAGGACACTGTCTTCTCAAAAAAATTATGCAGGAGTCTTCTATGAACTGAGATCTCCAAAGTTGTGAGGAATAATGTCTGCTTAAGAAGCATAACAGTGCCCCAGGATCCACAGACTGGATTGCTCAAGTGGGTATTCTGCATCAATTGCTCCTAGGGAAAAGAAAAAAGAAAAAAAAAAAGAAAAAGAAAAAAAACGTCTCACTGCCAGGAGCAATGATATATTAATTTTCTCATGAATGTTAATGTAATAGAGTCCATTAACAGTAACGTATATTGTAATATGAAACTGTTTTATTTCTGTAACCAGAAGTTATTAGAAGTTTTCAAGTGGAAGGAGATACTCTGACAGTCCAAAGGTAACGATGTCTATAGCAAATTGATGATCAGGTATGGTGGATGAAGTTATTCCATCTTTTCTAGAAAACATGTTTTCACAGCAGATTTCCTTTTCTTTATCTGTTAAAGTCTTTTTGCCCCTTCTTCCTCAATGTCTCTTGACTTGGGCACAGGTTTTGTATTATAGATATATCAATCATGGATAGACATCCCATAATCACTTGTTCTCTACATTTTTGACCCAATGGAGTACACCAATAAACATTCCAAGCAAAAACTATGTGCAATTACAAAATGCTGAGAGTGGGAGAAATTGTCTTCTCTAGAGATAAGAGCCACCAGTTAGATATCAAATACCAAAGATCAACCCTGAACTCCTATACATACAAATAACACTAATACTGAGCAGGTTGTATTTCCATTTTTAGATTGCATATGACATATGATATATATATAGATATAGATATAGATATAATATGTGTGTGTTTGTGTGTTTATGTATGTATGCATATAAACATACATATAGGTATACAGCTGGATGATTATATAGATAGGTGACTAGATGATAGATGGATGGATGGATGGATGGAAAAGGGACATGTAAATGGACTTTGGGGGCAAGGAAGGAGTAGAGTGAAAATGTTGCAATTATATTTTATTTCTAAAGAATGATTCAACGGGTAACATGATTTCATTACAGGCAAATTTATAGCCTACCAATATTAAGGAATTATTGGTCGAAATAATGTAGTATAGGCTATTGGAAGTGCCAAGTCACACATTTCATTCTTTCCTATAGAATTTAAGTAGAGGAAATTTAGTATGTAAAACAAGCCCGAGCCTTAGCTATCAAGTCAAGTTCTTGCTACAGTCATTATGTCAACGGTGCTATTGATGCGACAACAGCTAGCAGAGGCAGAGATGTCCCTTGTTTTCCCTTTTAATTCTTTAAGTCAAGATACGAATGGGGACACAAACAAACAGTTTTCTGTGTGCTCAAACAACAGCTGTTTGTTGTTTCAGTGGAAGATAAACAGACCCTCAGACAATATAAAATGAGAGTGAAATTCCTTCATATTAACGGCTTTAAGTTTTGGAATCAGAAAATAAATGTTTGTAAGCATTTGCACACAAGGAATGTATATATGCTCAGGATAAAGCAATTCATTGCTAAATCACAATCATATCTTTTAGATTTTATTAAAATAAGGCTTAAGCATACCTACACAGTTATACATGATGCAGAGGCTATTTTAAATTTAAATTTTAATTGAAAATAAAAATATTTAATTATATTACTTCAATTCTATATTTTCATTAACAGTAGAATTTTTGTTTTATTAGTACTAACAGTAGGTCTTATATTTTGTGCTATGCAGAACTTAAACTTAAACCTTTTATCCAGAAATAGTGCATATATTAATTAAAGCTTATGATTTAAAAAGTAATTTTGTATAATAAATTATTTGAGGACTAACACTCAAGTTCTGCAAGACTTTTTTTTGTTTATTTGTTTTGTTTTTATGTTATTTTTAAAATATATCAGTGCAGTATCAACTTGGATCTTGTGAAAGCCTCTTTAATTCTCACTGACCATGTACAATTCATAATGGTTCAGTAATTTCATTGACATTCATTGAAGTAAATTAATCAACTTTATTTTGTTATTATGAAAACACTTATTAAAATTCAGATTCTAGAGCTATACTTAGAAAAACATGAATTTTCTAGCAGGAGTTGTGCACATAGCTGCAGCCATAATAGCTGAGAGATTGACAGAGATGGACAAGGTTCTTTTTAGGTCAAGTTGGGCCATGGAGGATTCTTTAGGCCAGCTGAGCTACTGAGAGACACTCTTCTCAAACAACATGGCAAAACAAACAAGAATAAGAGAATGAGTTCTGCAGATGATTCATGCAGTGATCAAGAACTACTTTGGTCATTACAAATTTAAAAACACAAGAAACTTAACAAATAACAAATATGATAACATCAACAAATTTGGTAACATTCATTGAAAACATTTTTACATTAAATTACATTAATTCTTTTAAAGAAGAAAGTATGGATGCCATGTGACCTTTCCTGGGAGAATATGGGCACATATAATTTTCTCCTGGACAAGGAACCAAACACAGACCAAAACAATAATTGCAACCATGTCTAGCATCCTGATTGTGACCTTAATGCAGCTACTTCATGGAGTGAATTAGTTAGGGTTTCCTTTGCTGTGAAGAAACACCATGACCACAGCAACTCTTATAAAGGAAAACATTTAATTGTGGTGGTGGCTTACAGTTCAGAGTTTTTATCCATTGTTATCATGGTTATGCATGGTGACATTTAGGCAGACACGGTGCTGAAGAAGTAGCCAAGTATTCTATATCTTGATTATAGGCCACCAGAAGTGGTCTGTATCACTTTGTGTGGTTTGATCATATGACATCAAAGACCACCTGCAAAATGACACACTTCCTCCAGCAAGAATACACCTACTCCAACAAGGCCACACCTCTGAAAAGTATTAGGTATTATTCCCTGAAAAAGTCACATGGCTCCTACTACATTGTTGATAATTTCTCTTTAATATTTTAGTCACTGCCTTTTGTTACCTTTGGTGTTATAAATAAAACACATGAAAATAAAGGACAAAAGGCAGTAGGTGTTTATTAATGATTTGAAAACTCACATCCCTTTTTGGCAGATTTTGCATTCCAATAGAAGCTATGAAGCAAATTATAAATGTATTGATGGCCAGTATCTGCATGTTTTCAGAGAAATAAAAGATGAAATCTGAAGGAAGTAAAGAAAAAAGCAGTGTTTGTAGACTGTGTTTATGTTGTCTTCTGAATTTTTGTCACATGCTGGTAATTGTTGTGGTTCATAATATTTTAGTAGCTAGATAGTACCTAGATACCTGTAATAAAACAAAGCCCTTAATATTTGAAAAATTTGAATGCCAATAAATAAAAATGCCTTGATATATTATTCCATAATATGACTAGCTCTTGTTAGGAGATAGCATAACTGATCAAATTGTAATTTGTAGTATTTTTTCCAGAATTGTTAAAAGTCAATTAGCCTTCTATATATAGACATATGTCTTGGTTACTTAGCTTATTTTATGAGTTTTTCCTCTGGCACTATAAGCTTTCTTAAGAAAGTTTACATTTTCTGTGTAATAAAATTTTCAAAATGTATCTTCTTATTTCAAAGTATATTTCTAAATTATTTGTTCTCTTAAGTAATTGTAACTTAATTGTAGATGTATCCGGCTTGTTAAATAAGAAACACAGAACAGATTGCAGAGTTAAAAACCAAGAGGTCAGAGCCAAAGCGGAAAACCTTACCCTTCACTGCTTCTGCCGTTCTTCCTCTCCGCAAGAGACCTACTTCTGTGCGTCCTGTCTATTTAAAGACTTTCTGTTCTGTTTTCTCATTGGTTGTAAACCCAGCCACATGACCTCCTTGTCACTGCCTGTTTGTACAGACCTCCAGGTCTTCTATGGTTGGTATTGAGATTAAAGGCGTGTCTGCCATGCTGGCTGTGTCATTGAACACACAGAGATCTGCCTAGCTCTGCCTCCCAAGTGCTGGGATTAAAGGCGTGCCCCACTACTGCTCAGCTTCTGCTCTGGCTTGCTCTGACCTCAAGGCAACTTTATTGACATACAATTAAAATCACATTTCAATACAAATAAAATATCACTATACTTAATTATTTTTGTTGGTCTTTTCTCTGTGGATGTTTCTATAAATCTAAACTTGACTTTGTTAATTGAGACAAAACAATTTTATTTCAATGTGAATTTGAATACACTAATAGTTCTTAAGCGTAGATATATCTAAAATTAAAAATAATAGGAGTATGCAGATGCTTAATTTACATAAATCTACTAAACTATCCTACTGACAAATAATTAAAAAATATTCATATATTTCTTTACTAACACAAACATTAATCAATTAACACAAACATTTATGCTACATGTTCTATAGATTCAATGAAATTCATTTACTACATTTAAATGCTCTGTATCTCTACAGTAATTTGTTTGACCTTTCTAAGAAACATTAAACCACATTAACCTTTATGCTGTAGGAGTTATTAACACCAGTATACTTTATTTATTTCCCAGAAGGCAGAACAGCATGAGTAAGCTTTGAAATTACAGGGCTCTCCAAAAATTTCATTCTATTCTCCAGAGGCTGCTTTGTGACCTGGGTAATTCACTCTATCTTGTGGAGCCACCACTTTGAATGCCATGAAATAGAATTAGTAATGCAAACCTAGTATACATAAGAACTAGCCATGGAAATAATTTCAATTTGTATTTAACTATATTTGCAAATCAGTTGTTGAAATCATGAAATTTATTTGATTTAACAAATATATTTTAATCTATAAAAAATTAATATGACAACTAGAAAAATATTGGATTTTTAATGAAAACATGAAATTTTAACAAAGTACTCATACTTATGAACTGAAATCAACAAATTTATCAATTTGCAATATGAGTTGTAGATGAAGATATTAGTTCAGATATAAATTTCTACTTTTGCTGGTGTTATTTGGATAATATCTTTATAGAATAGAAGCTGGATATCTGAGGAAGGTTTTTGAAAGAGGAATTGTGTATTGTCTTTCAAGGTATTATTTCTTGTATTCCTTTAAATGAAGTCAATTTATGAAAAGAGGAAAATATAGTAAGAGTAATGAAATAGAGGAATGGAAACATTTTCAGGGGTGTTTCAAGAAATTATGGGAAGTTCTGCTAGTGAGAACATATTATAATTATGAATGAATTGTTGTACACAGTTTGGACTTGGATATTTTTGAAAAATTCACCCACTACTGAGGTCAAAGAAGTAGCCTTGTATCCAGAAGTTTCTCTGGTCTTGCCTGGTCCCTTGTTTGGGATGAATCTCTGCCACCCTCGTCCTGTAGCCGCTTAGTTCCAAGTAAGTACACAGAGGCTTATATTATATACAAACTGTATAGCCTATGGTTTCAGCTTTTGGCTAGCTAGCTCTTTCATCTAAATTAAGGCATGTGGCTGAGGCATTACTGGTCTGCTGACATCTTGCTGCTCCTTGGGTGGTGGACTGGCATAGTCCCAACCTCTGCCTTTCTTCTTCCTGTCTCCCTCTGGGATTTCCTGCCTGGCTATAGCCTGACTCGCTATAGACCAGAACAGCTTCTTTATTAACAAATCATAGCAATACATATTCACAGCATACAGAAAGACCATCCCAGAAATTAAAAACCTTAAGAAAGTAAAGGTACTCATTTTGTGCAGTTACCTATTAACATTAAATAGACTTCTATAAACTATGTTCAAATTAAATCTGTATAAATGAATAATTGTGACACAGTAAAACTGGAGTTGCATTTGCTAATGACTAATAACAGTAAATATTGTCATGAAGGAATTTTACATAATCTTTATTGAGCAGACTTGAGCAGTTTTTATGACTTTCTTTCAATATTCTGCTATGATCAGGTTAGACTTCCTGAGATAAATTAATAAGATGAGTTATGGTTGAGTTTGAATACAGTTTATAACACATAAAGATTTTTTTCTCCTTGAAAATGTCTTAGAGTTCAGTATTTCATCAGGATCCTGAGTCTAATGGTTTCTGGAGTACAATCTAAAAAAGATTGCTGTGGATGAGATTCATCAAAAGAATTTCCAACTGGATGTCCACATGCAGAAGAATGAAATTATCCATATCTATCACTCTGTACAAAAGTTAATTCCAAGTGAAATAAATATCTAGAAACTGCTAAAAGAAATTAGGCAATGTCCTACACGATATAGGCATAAGAAAGGACATTCTGAATAAGGCACTGTGGGCCTAGGAATTAAGGCAAAGTAAATAAGCCAATAGTAGGAAAATACCTCTGTCTCATTTTGGACTTTAATGCATATCTGCTTTAATACACCTTTGTTGTATAAAAATTAAATTTTATAAATAAGTAAGTAAGTTTTCTAAAGTGGAAACTAAGGAAAAAGAAATTAATTATTATCTCTTGTGAATAAATGAGATACACCTCTTATCATCAAGTGTGTTTCTGTGTGTGTGTGTATGTGTGTGTGTGTGTATGTGTGTGTTTGTCCTTGATCCTTAAGTATAGGTATAGTCTTACATAAATAATTAATCTCAACATAGGTTGTGTTAACCTACCAAAATAGTTTCTTCCCTAGTCTTGAAGAGAAGTTAAAAGTTTAGTGCAAACATTTTCACATCTTATTTTATCACTACACTTTTTTTTTTCATTGTGAAGGTTATTTTCAGTCTGACCCAGTAAAATTCAGTATCCATGTTGTACCCATTGGAAAGAGAAACACTAGCCAGGTAAATTATTTTATTCCTCCCGATGCAAAGGAATGGCCTAATAAAAAGTTTTGACAAATATCTTCTTGGACTCCCATGCCACCTAGAGGAAGGGGCAAATTTGGTCTGGCTTAATTTTTTAAACTTCTTTCTTTTATTTTTTTAAAGATTATAATATCATTACATTATTTCCCTCCTCCTCTCCCCCTCCAAACTCTCCCATATAGGTGTGTTTTCTCTCTTTCAAAGTCATAACCTCTTTTTCATTAATTATTGTTGTGCATATGGACACATGTACATGTATGTTCATAAATGTAACCTGATAAGCCTGATAATATTACACACACACACACACACACACACACACACACACACACACACACACACACATGTTTTCAGGGCTGACCATTTAATAGTGATAACCAATTGATGTGTTCTTCCATAAAGACAATTTTTCTTTCTCAGCATATCTTGGTAGCCTGGTGTTCTTTGAGTCTGGTTGAGACCTCCTGTATCCTAAAACTGCAAAACAAAGCACCACATCTCCTGTAGATAAAAATAAGGAATGTATGGTTACTTGCTTCCCAGTACCAAACATCCCTAAAAAGAGTGTCATCAGTGTGTGTCAGCCTCTACCAGAATTTCATATGGAACTGTCTTTAGTTACCTCGTCCTAGATTCCAGTATTTGATAAAAATTTTTGGCATTCCTTTCTTTATAAACACATCATTCTAGTTTCTCCTTGTACTTGGAGTTGTTCTTGCACTGTCTGTTAGCATAACCAGCCTCTTCATCTCCACCTGTGTTTAAATAGCTTTCCTCCTTTGGTCAATAGTCATACTGCACTTGGAGTTCATCCTGCTCCATCATGAACTAATCTTAACAGTGGCCTTTGCAATGACTCTGTTTGTGATTCATACCACATTCTGAAGGACTTAGAATGAGAGCATTTTTAAGAGGACATTATCAACTCAATACCTAAGCGAATTGGAGGGAAAGGCCACCAGCAGGGTATACCTGTCTCTGTACTCATCCTTGTAAAGATAAAAGAGACCACAAGATAGATCCTAAATTTGAAAGAATAGAAAGTAAATATATGATAATTATAATCCAGGAAAAATAATTAATTATAAAATTACCATGTGACATTTATTACAGAATGAAGTAATACTTCAAGTTATTATTTATTGAAATTTAAATTCTAGAGCGAACATTTCTCCTACATTATTCTGATATACTCCATTTTAGAAACTCATATGTGCTTATTATCTTTCAATTCTTAAATTCTCATAAAGCAATAATTTTTCAATTAGCAATCATTCTGCCTTCGAGTCATGGAGATAATGAGGACAATCTGACACATTAGAAATAAATTGATTACTCATCAAAACTTTTCTCGTGAAGCTAATAATTAAATTCAGTTTCACATTGCTAGCTTGCAAGGCAGTCTTCTTTTACTGATCTTCTGGGGAGAGAGATTTTATTTCAAAAGGAGATATTCTAAAGTTTGATCTGAAAAAAAGGTTTAAAAAAAAAACGCAGTTGTGCCTTGTCAAAGATTCAGAAGATGAGAAGTGATTCATTTAAGGCAGCAACATGGATGACAATGAACTATGATGGATTTTATTTTTATAATAGAACTAATTCAAGAAGTAACTATGGAAAAGTTAAAACCCCATGAGCTTGTAAAGCACACTGCTGTAATTATCCCTGCTTTCTTCTTACACAAGAATGAAATCACTTCAAACAAAACTATTTAAAAGAGACAAAACCCCCACATCTCATGTCCTCTAGCTTTGGAACATTCAGTTATTTTTGTGACTTCAGAAAGAAGTGTAATGAAATGAATGACATTCACTAGTGTGAACATGATTTCCATGTTTCACCTTACTTTTAGAAAAATGCTTTTACAATTTATTAAAAACACATACATATACACATGCAACAAGTTTTTCCTAAGGTAAGTGACAATGTTTATAAATTAACTAATTTCATTCTCTCAGAACAAAGTTATTTCTAAAATTAAAAATTAATTTAGAAATAGTGGAAATATTCCTGTTGTAATACCCCTTCTCCAATGAAATTACCAATAATTCTTACAAAATTATTAGTAATGTGTTTAGTAAAATGCAGATTATTCCTATGCATTTAGAAAATTGTATAAAGTTAATAAGGTAATGAGAATGCCAGTCATTATTATTTATTTAATTCTTCTGTGCTCTCAAGATTTGATTTTTTTTCTACAGGGACTTACCATGGACCCTAGGCAGATCTTAGAATGAGGACAGTCCTCTTGCATCAGCTGCCTATTTCAAAACATTACAACATTTGCCATCTTCCATGCCTATCTCTGATGAGCATAAGCATTGATTTGCTAATATATTTGGCATAAATTCACTTTTTGATGTTGAGTTGCATGTTTGGAAATTTTAAAAAAATGTAAAATAAGAATCACAATTCAACCACTCAAAAGCAAAAAAATCAAACAACCCACAAAGATGCTATCAAACCATACTCTATGTCTGTCTTTCCCAGCACCTCCAGACCCAGGCCAGCTGCCATGGGCCAGCGTCCATAGATCTGATTACTCCGAATATCATATATATGGAATTATGTCTAAAGAATCATTTAGAGTCCGATTTCTTTTTAAAATGTGTTTCAGATTTATTTTGTTTTATATGAGTGTTTTGCCTGCATGTATGTATGTACAGCATGCACATGCCTAGTGTCATCAGAGGTCAGAAGATGGTGCTAGATCCCCTAGAATTGAAGTTACAGATGGTTGAGAAGCACCATGTGTATGGGTGCTAAGAATTGAACCTGGGTCTTCTGAAAGAACAGCAACTTGCTTAACAATTCAGCCAACTCTAGGAACATAGACGCAGACTTCCTGCATTTAAAGTATCACTACGTTGTTTGGCCACATCATGTAACTCATTGTTGAACAATATTCCATTGCAGGATCACGAAAAAGTTTTTTTTTTCACCCATTTATCACATTAAAGTATTTATTTAACTATATAAATTTTTCAGTGACTAGTAACAATACTTCTATAATAATTATTATAGGTTTTTTTCTGCTTGCAGATGATCTGAGTATCTATAAATGTGATATCTGGTAATAGTATGTTCTGTTTTGTAAGAAACTACCAATCTGGTTTGCAAGACATTACTACAAGAAAAAAAAAGAAAACTCAACTCTTTGCTCTGTAGTGTGTGCTACCATTTTAAATTGTAATTTTAGTTTGTGTTCATCACTCTACTTGCTGTCTGTTTCATACTCTTTAAGTAAAATGCCAAACACTAAATAATTATTTAAATATAGTTACTGTGATTGTCATAAAGAGAAACAAACAAAGAAATGTATCTAGGAAAGTGACATCTCTTGTATTCTAGCTTCTAATATGAAACACTAGCATAAATGAGGTCATATTACTTTTATTCAGAATAAAGTAGCAATTCAAGAAAATTCTGTTTCACACATTGCTTTAGTTGGGATCCATTTCCATATGGGATTTTAAATAAATGATTTATTTGAGACAAGCCTGATAACTGAGCCTGATGTCTAGTTTGGGATATAATTTTATTTGGTGGTGTCTCTGCTTAATTTTTTCACCATTTGATAAAATCTTTCCTATTTATTTATTATTTAACACTTGTAGCAAACAATGCATCCTGACTGCAGTTTGTCCTCTCTTTGCTCCTCTCAGTTACCACCTGCCCAACACCTCCTCTCTCCCCCAGACCCACTTTTTCTGTTACCCATCAGCAAAGAACAGTCCTCCCGGGGATGTCAGCTGAACACAGCAAAAACAGATTCCAGTAATAATAGGCACAAACCCTCCTATCAAAGCTGGACTTGGCATCCCAGTAGGAAGAAAAGGATCCCAAGAGCAGGCAAAGTAAATTCTGTTATAAACTATGAAAAATACTTAATTTCTTATAACGATCAATGCCAATTAATTGTCTTAATGTTTTATAAAGATACTGTAACTTATTGGCTACTGAAGGCAATTTTTCAATACTGTTATGACTTTTTTTCTCTGCATCAGCAATACCATTATTTGCTAGCATTGGTGTGCATGTTTTCTCTGTTTTGTACCTAATAATCATAACTTATCAAGCGGTATTCAACAGAGTATGATAATTAGAATAAATCTTGCCTAATGTCACTGGAGAGGCAATTCATGCAAAAATACTCACTGGAAAAAATTTTAAAGTTCCGTGCTTCCTTCTTGAAGTGTTACTTTTCTCAACATCTGGGAGGGTGGCTGCCATGTCATGATGCCACAGAGGCTCCTTTTGCCAAAGATGTAGTGCATTTTTTTTCCTGGTGTAAGACTAAATGTAAAATGTAGGAACAGAATAAGGCACCAAGATGAGAAATACTGAGACCTGGTGAATTCAATCAAATTAACTAGGAAAAACTGACTTCATAAAGGTAATTGTATCAGATGAAGAAATGCCAAACTTCAATTATATTTTAAGGCTTCTAATTCTAACTTCAGAATCATTTATCATTTTTGAAGTCTCAGCTCCTTCTATGTGAGGAAAGTTTATTCTTTGGCTGATTTAGAAGAGATATAATATTGCGTAAGCCATGTGTTTGCCACAAATGTTTTGTTAGTACGGTAAGAAGCATACTAACATAACAAGGGAATCTTAATAAAATGTCAGAAAGGAACTCAAATCTGAAGCTGCATTTAAGAGAAGAAGAAAATTGAAAAACTGATGATCTGTAAATAAACACCTAGAGATACCAATGAAGAGAGAGGGGCAATGTTTCCATGTACTAGTCAGGGTTAATATCACTGGTGTCTAGACCTAAAATAATCCATCATTGCAAGTTTCTCTAAGTCACTCGTGGCTTGTGTTTGCTTACTTGTTCATTCTTGTTTGTTTGTTTAAAGAAACTTTTTATTCATTTTGCACAGTCACAGATCCCACTCTTTCCACCTCCTACCTCTCCAGCAGTGCTCCCCAATACCTCCCAACCCTCCTACAAGAAGGTAAGTCCTCCCATAGCAAGTTAACAGAGCCTGGTACATTCAGCAGAGGCAGATCAAGCCCCTACTCCTGCCTCAAGGCTTTGTGAGGTGTCTTACCATAGGTAGTGGACTCCAAAAAGCCTGCTCATGCACCAGCACTCTTACTCCTTGTAAGTCTTTTTGTTCCCTCAGAAAAACAGCAGCTGAAAGACCAAGTTGGCATAATGGCATACCAGTTTTTACTTTAATAGCCTTTTAGTACAATATACAGCTATGTTATTCCTTCTATCTTAAATCTGACTTGCACTATGCATGGTATAGCATGAAACTTAGACAGTCTTAATAAAATCAAACCTGGAGCCAGGTATTGGGGTGAATTCTGGGAGATCAGAGAAGCAGAACAAGCCACAGCTAACCTCACCTGGTCAACTTCTCAGCTGATCTTGTTTCCTCAGACTGCATATCCAAATGCCTCTCAGCTGAATTGCTACTAAAAGCCTAAAAGCCTAACCAGGCCAAAAGATTCTAGTTTCTGGTCTTCACGCTTTATATACCTTTCTGCTTTCTGCCATCACTTCCTGTGATTAAAGGCTCCCTTCCTGGGATTAAAGGCATGTGTCACCATACCTGGCTATTTCCAGTGTGGCTGTGAACTCACACAGATCCAGACAAATTTCTGCCTCTGGAATGCTAGGATTAAAGGTGTGAGTGCCACCATTTTCTAGCGTCTGCATCTAGTGGCTGTTCTGTTCTCTGACCCCAGATAAGTTTATTAGGGTGCACAGTAATTTAGGGAACACAATACCACCATAGCATGTCATAGTCAACTTTATGGAATGAAGGCTGAATTTGGGGCCAGTTCTGGTGGTGTACATCTCTAGTCCATGTACTAGGGCAGTGTAAGAAGGAAGACCTTGTAGCTGGAGTTTTCCTGTGTCTCTCCGGGTCCACAGCTGCTCAGACTCAAGTAAACACACAAAGGCTTATATTAACTAAAACGTCTTGGCCATTAGCTCAGGCTAACTACTGACTAGCTCTTACACGTAAACTCAGCCCTTTCTGTTAATCTATATGTTTCTGTGTGTTCCATAGCTTTTACCTGTATGTCATTACATGCTGCTCCCTGGATGGCAGGCTAGCATCTCTTCACTCAGCCTTCCTCTTCCCAGAATTCTTCTTTTCTGCTCATCCCACCTATACTTCCTGCCTGGCTACTGGCCAATCAGCATTTTATTTATCAACCAATCAGAGCAACACATATTTACAGCATACAGAGCACTCCACAGCAAGACCAAGAATTCAAGATCATCTCTGGCTACAAAGTAAATTGGAAGCTAACTTGGGATATAGGAGCTTCTTTCTCAAACTGTCTTATGTCCAGCACCACAAAAGGGGGAGGGGTTGAATTCAAAGTCAGGTACAAAGAAAAGTACAAACTGAAAGATGTTCATGTAAAACTCAAATGTATGTACCCTCAGGAATTCTCAATAAGTAACCCATGCTGATGGCAGCATGGCTTATGTTATCTGGTTTGGCTAATAACTATGCTATATAGAAATGAGGAAAATAGAAGGGAAGCTTACCTCAAAACTAACAAAATTTGTACTCCTTTGGTTTGCGGTTCACAGATCAATAACTAAAGATCTTTAACAATGAGCTGAATGTGCACAGTTTAAAGCCACATCTGACCCTGAGACGAGCTTCATCATTCACTGTTTATGTGAGAGTGGGCAACTGTTTGTGACATGCAACTTATCCTAAAATTATGGAATTTTTCCAATACAGTTCAAGCACTATAAAGACACCAGGGTAGTGCCAGAAATCAGGGTTCTTGCAGGCACCAGGGGACTAAGGTGCCTCTACTTTTATTTTTTATATTCACTTATTTCATCTGTTACAGTCTGTATCTATTAATTTCTCAAAATGATTATAAAAGATAAACTGCAAAGACAAGATCCCTGTCACATCTGTATCTCCTTCAAACTTTATATCCTGAATCATGGATGTTATAGAAGTTGGACATTGTAGAGGTATAGAAAACAATTTATTTCACGCCCATATGAGGAGAAGAAAAATTGCTGTGAGCTGGCCAGTCTAAGAGCCTAAAGATGGCAGCTTAAAGTCAAGCCTAGGGTTTTATGCATTTTCTGCCAGTTGCTATGGATCCACTGAGAATCAGACTATTATGCTTCTTGGCAAACAAGGGTCAGGTGTTGTGAGAGCCTGTAATTACTGTGCTTTAGGAAACTTGAAGAGGGGTAACACTGGGCAGCTAGAGAATTGAAGATCTGTGTCTCTAACTGCTCCACATTCTGCCTACTAATTGTGTCTTAGTCAATTTGGTCCTGATGGACACTGGAGTGCAGATGGAAGATGTCTGTGATGGAAAAAAGCAAAACAAGAAAAGCATTTGTTCTTCTTCCTTATACCTTTGTAGCTAGAGTTTTTCTGGTCCTGCCTGGCCCATGGTCAGGACAAATCTCTCTCACCCACCAGTCCCACAGCCACTCAGACCCAGCCAGGTAAACATACAGAGACTTGTATTGTTTACAAACTGTATGGCTGTGGCAGGCTTCTTGTTATCTAGTTCTTTTATCTTAAATTAACCCAATTTTATTAGTCTATGCTTTGTCACATGACTCGTGGCTTACCGGTATCTTACATCATGTTTCTCCTCCTGGTGGCTGGCAGTGTCTCTTTATTGAGCCTTCCTGTTCTCTTATCTGTAAGTATATGTCACAGTAGATAGCCAATTACACTTTTTGATGTGCTTGGATTTCTTGAATTGCTACATGAACATTAATATAGGACACTGAATGGCTAACAAAGATGAAATGGGATATATGAAGTAGTTTAGATGTAACCAACCAGCAGTCTGTTTCTGCATTGCTACAAAAACATCAAAAGTTTCCAGAGACTAATATAGCCCAGAGATCCTGGGTAAAATCAAATACAACTGATCTAAAAAAATTTAAAAAATAACATTGTGGTAGTTTGAAAGAAAATGCCCCCCACAGGGAGTGGCACTAATGGGAGATGTGGCCTTGTTGGAGCAAGTGTGTTCTTGTTGGAGGAAGTGTGTCACTGTGGAGGTGAGTTTGATGTCAAGATACTACACAATGTTTCAGACTACCTCCTATTGCCTGTGATTCAAGAGGTAAGAACCCTCAGCTCCTTCTCTAGCACCATGTCTGCCTACATCCCACCTTCTTCTTACCATGACAATAATGGGCAAAACTTCTGAACCACAATTAAATGTTTTCCTTTATATGAGTTGCCATGCTCATGGTATCTCTTCACAGAAATAGAAACCGTAACTAAGAAAGTTGGTACCAGCAACTGGATTATTGCTGTGATAGGCCTGACAATGCTTTTGTTTGAAGGATTGTGAATCTTGGGCCTGTGGATTAGGAGAAGTTGAATGCTTAATGGGTATTCATAGAAGGAACATGGAAGTGCTGAATAGGATCTGAACTGTGGATGCCTGGATCAAGAGGTTCCAGAGACAAATATTAATATGTGGCCTAGAGAACATTCTTGCACTATTTTGGTGAAGAATGTGACTACTTTTTTACCCTTGTCCAAAGAGTCTGCCTGAGGCTAAAATGAAGATATTTGAATTAGTTCTGTTGGCAGAGGAAACCTCAAAACAGCCTAGCATAGACTGTTGTTTGATTATTAGTGTAACTCTAATAAAAAAATTTCATGAAAAGGAGAAAACTGAGCAAGGTAAAATACAAAATGTAAAATCTGAGGAGAAAAGGAGCCCCAGGAAGTGGAGTGGAACTAAATTCTATGTTCAAGGAGATAAACAGCTTAAGAAATGGAATAAAGGAAATGGTGACCTCAGGGCAAGATTCCACACAACTAAGTTTTGGACTTGTGAAAAGGAATTAGAAAAGTTCAGAGTTGGGTGTGGCAGTGCATGCCTTTTATCCCAGCCCTCCAGAGGCTGGATGATCTCTGAGTTTGAGGCTACCCTGATCTACAGAATAAGGTAACGCTTAGGCAATTAAGGTAACCTTCAAAAACAGAAAGCTGGTGAAGTCATAATTGAAAGATCTCTGAGTTCAAGGCCAGCCCAGTCTACAAACCTAGTTTCAAGACAGCCACACTTAGTCAGCAAAGGAAACTATGGAAAACAGAAAACTACTGAAGATGTAATTCAACGAGGGGGCCATGTTCCAATGCCAGTAAACAGAATTTAGCAGCTTTGGCCATGTTGTTCTGAAGTTAAGGATAGTTAACACACAGGAGTTGCCTGTGAGTCAAAAATGTAGGAATGCTCAGCTCATTCTCTCACAACATGTCTTCCTGCATGCTTCCCTGCTTCCTATCATGACAATAATGGATGAAAACTCTGTAAGTAAGAAACCACAATTAAATGTTTTCCTTTATAAGAGTTCCTGTGGTTATGCTGTTTCTCTACAGCAGTAGAAACCCTAACTGGGACAAACATTAAAATGACTCCTAATATTTCACTATACTCACAGATCAGTACCTTGCTTACCCAGCATCAGAGAAGTTTCCTCCTGCAGCAGATATGAACAAAAGCCAGACATTAGTCAGAGTGAGACCTTGGAAGACACAGCACTAAATGGGATATTTCCATCAAATCCCTTCCCTCAGAGATCAGCGAAACCTGAAGAAGAGGAGGCAGAAGGAATATATGAGGCAGAGAGAATGGAGAGCACCAAGAGAACAGCTACCTCTGAAACCACTGAGCAAAGCTCACAAGTCAAAGATTCTGAAGCAGTGAGCACAGGGCAACCACAAGTCTGTACCAGGTGCTCTGAGTGTGTATTACATGTTTTAGTGTAGAATTTTTATAGAATTCTTGGATTGTGAATTACTGTATCTCTAATTCCTGTGCCTTCTCTTTGGCTCTTTTCCTTCAGTTGGTTTGCATTGTCCAACTTCAGTGTGAGGGCTTTTGCTTCATTTTATTATACTTTATTTTGTCATATTCTCGTGTTATGTTCTCAAAGCCTGTTATTTTCTAATGAGAGGCAGAAATGGGGTGGAGGAGAAAAGAAATAGGGAAGAGTGGAGGGAGGGGAATCTATAATTATGAGATGTTTAAAAAAATGAAGAAAAATAAAACAAATTTTGTGTAGGGAACCACAAAAACTTCTCCAGAAGAAGAAAGATGTAGAAAAATGGTTCAGAAGATGGACTCCAAAAGCTAGGTATGCAAAAATGATTAAAAGTGATCAGTCATGTCCTCTGCTCATACCACACTCACAGTGTATATTTATAATTGTTTAAGAAAATACACCATTTTTGTACTGCTTAGGAAAGAGATTTGTATTTGATGGGAGGAAAATTTCAACTATGTATTTTAGAGACAATCCATCCTTCTTGCACATCATTTGTTTTTCTGAGTGTGATGAAACATTCACAATCAGCAGTCTACAGCTACAGCAGGTTAAGGTGTCTAACATTATTTTGAATAAAAACATGCTTTCTCCTTCCTCAGTTTCCTTTCAGTCAGAGTTCCACTCACTGCACCTTTCTTATGAATGTTTCTTCCCTGAGGCTGACTTCTTTCTCATTTGTATTTAATACTCAAGAATGAAAGATGTATCATCTAAACAGCTGTAACAGTCTGCATTTCTCCCTCTTCTTTAAAATTCTTTCCCTTACTAATGATATTGTAACCAAATGATTGCTCCCTTGTGATTTCCTACTCATTCCCTCACAAGCTCCAAGTACACAAGATATTTTGTGAACGGAATCTACCTGCCTTCTTCACCATGATCCTCCGATACTCGGCATACTTGGTTTTCCATAAACATATTTTAGTATTATCTCCTTTCACAGATCAATGTTTTAAAATTATTATTTGTGTAAATTAGTGCACAGTAATAGGCTACATTATGACATTTTCAAACATGTGCATCGTTGTATTTTGTTCATATTCACTGCTTCCATTAACTGTTTTATCTACTTCTACTCCCCAGTGTCGTCATCTTCCTCTGAAAATTCTGCCTTCAAGTTTCATCACACAGACATACACACACACCAGATACTAAGGCTACTAAGGCATCTCTGTAATATCCTAACACCAACTGGATATATATTCAAGAGAGGAAAAAGGCAGATCAAATGATAGTTCTTCACTTTTCTTGAGCACTATTCATACTGATTTGTTTCCCAACAAACCAGCAGCATGCATGGAGGCTTCCTCCATGTGCGTGGAGGTTGGTATGAATGAGCTTTTTTTTTTTTTTTTTTTTAATTGAAATGGGTCTGGTTTGTAATGTATTGTTGATTTGAATTTTCCTGATGGCTAAGGATACTGAACATTATTTTTAATTCTTTCATCAGTATTTGTGTATTTTTCAAGCCTGTCTTTTGTTTATTTGCCCATTGATTTTTTTTTTTCTGTTTGGGGTATTTAAATTTTGGAGTTCTTTACAGATTCTAAGTAAATATATATTTTTTTTTATTCTACAGAACTACATGTCATCAGCTTCTCCTCATCATGTCACCTGTTTGATTTAATCTTGGACATTTGGCACTTTCTGAAATTACCATACTTATTTTCAAATTGGCTATGTTTTTTCATAAAGAATCACCTCCTATGGAAGCAAAGAAAGCTCTTTTGTCTTACAACTTAAACACTTATTAGAATGGAGCCTGATATTTTATACATGGTAATCAATATACACTTTTGGAAAAACGCATTGGAAGATGTAAACTTCAAAGTAAACAGTATACAGTTGCATTAAGACCACACTTTAAAAAAAAAAAATGGAGCTAAGATTGTGTCTGGTGTTTCTTTGTCCAAGATGTAACTTGGGGAGGTAAATATCATTCAACATATCAGCAAACTATAAGCATGGTAAGAGTTTTCTCTCTAAAACTACAAATAAATATTTCATAAACTTTACACAAAAAAATATTCCACAAAACCATAGTCAAAGAAAGTACAAAGACAAAGCATTGCTCTGTCCCTCATAACATACTATGTACCTTCATTTTACAGAGTTCAGCCAATTCTATTTATATAATTTCAAAGATCTATTATATCTTGTGAAACTAAATCAAGTTTAGGACAGGGAGACTTGTTCCAAGATAAACTTGGGTGCAGATACAGTTCCTTGGCTAAAGTCCTTTCTTGTAGATTAATTTTCAATGAATTTCCAGAAGTCAAAGAGTAAATTGATAAAGATTATTAAATCTTGAAGGATGAAAGTAAATCTTTAAGGGTGTATGATGTGATTTTCTCGGGCACATCCTGTGTATTCACAGATGCCTCTGTGATGAAAGGGAAGAGCAGCCTTCAATCCCAAGTTCCCTTGTGAATCAATGTCAACACTAACGGCTGGGGGAAGGATTTCAAAATTGAATAGTTGAGAAAGCTTAGCACACCGGAGGAATGAAAATGTCTCAAGTGAGCAGTTTGGAATTATATTGAAAACAAACAAAAACAAATCTAATGGCTCTTAAGTAGCTGGTTTCATACAGAGACAGAAATATATTATTGAATTAAAACAGCTTTTAACAAAGGATAATTTATAATGAAAAATGTCAATTTGTTACTTCAGAAGTCCTAAATGGCTGAACTATTAGTCATTAAGATTATTTTCATTTTTAAACAACCATAGAAATTAATGTGAGCTTCACAGTAAGAAAGTTGCAAAAATATTAAATGTAATTAAAAGTAAATGATTTAAATTGCTTTCTTTTTCTATCACATAATATAAAACAATTCCATCATACAGTTATACGAAAAGATTCTGTGGAAAGAACCCATGGAGATATAATTATTTAGTATGCAGCTACTCTTCTCATAGTAACATACTTGTGCTACAAGTATAGATTATCAGACAAGGATAAACTGATAACTCACTTGTTTCATGATGAAATATTTTTCATTATGCAATTTTGGCTTGAAATGCTAACACTGACATCTTGGCTGGTAAGATGCTATCCAAACCTCATGCCTGAGTGTGAGTTTCAGAACCAACATAAACAGGACAGATACAGTGGTTTGCATCTGTAAGCCCAGCATTTTTATAGATGGGAGATGGGAACAGAAAATAACTTGGGTGTTGGTAGACCAGCCAGCGTGGCATATGTAGTGAATAGCAGAGACAAAAGAGACCTTGACTCAAAAGTAAAAAAGACCAATAATAATTCACAAAAGTTGTTCTCTGACTGCAACATATGTAACCTGTACATACAAAAAATTAATAATTAATACATTAAAATGATCAATAACAAATTTATAGGACACCAATACTATTTGTCATTCTCTATTACATGAGAACTTGTCTGTATAATGGAAATAAACAGATAACCTATATGCTAACACTTTCCCACAGCAATAATAAAGGAATACACCAAACAATTCTAATAAGAAAGAAAATTGAAGTTGAGTTTTCAGTGAATTAAACAAAGTTCAAGTATATTTCTCCTAAGAGACTCACACATGACAAACTTTGTTCCCTCAGGAATGATATTTGGCACTATGAAGTGTCCCTCATATACATTTTCTTCTTAGAAACGTAGTGCTCTAGACTATTTATTGCAAGCTGGTCATGATTTTCTTTGAAACCATTCAAATACAATGGTGATTTTACCTTATTTATTTGGGTGTAGAGTAAATAAAGAATATTCCAGTGACTAATCACTGGGTTCCAGACATGTTGAAAGCCATGTTTAGCCTCTTAACTTTTCAAATCTATGTGCATCTTATTTTGTATCTATTTCATGGTAGAAACAGTTCAGAATCTGATTTAAAACTGATTTAAAATTGTGTGGCTGGTTGATACACCAACTATATTCCTATGAAGTTTATCCTGAATGGCAAGAACAAATTGCAGCTTCTACTCTGACTGTCTACTTCTGAGATGAGCATTGAAGATGGTGGAATATGCACACAGCTAGGACTGTCTAAGTGGGCCATGTATCAAGTTCAACTTCAAAACTCCCCTTATGTCAAATGCTCCAGAATTTCTGGCTATATATATAATGATATAGAAAAAAAATGATGCAGCGAATCCTGTTTTTCCCCCCAGAGGCCTGGGCATAATTCTACATCTACCTTCTGTAGGACTAGAGAATAACCTTTAACATGAGCCCCAAGGTGCAGATTTAGAAAATAATCTAAAATGAAATATTTAAAGAACTTTGTAAGAATATTATATTTTGGTAACATTGCTCAGATTAACATAGTATTTTATTCTCCATGCATGGATATGGTACAGAACTTCTTCATCAGGATGCCCATTTCCTCATCAAGACAATGAGAACAATACAATTATCAAAGTGCCATAAAAATAAAAATTTGATTTTGTATAATATGTCTATCATATAGAATTTATGAGAAAGTCCATTCCTTTCAATTTCTTCCAATTCAATTAGCTGTTTAAGATTACAAAATATACACATTGATTATCTAGAGTGTACAAAATAACTATAAGCATGCTGTGTATGTCCCTCACTACAGCTAACAGCTTCCTGAACTTCCTCTCACCTCTGGGATTAAGCTGGGGTAGGCTTAGCTTATGAGGCTATAAATGGATGAATCTGCAGGCATTCTCTACTAAATAGTGCCAGTAAGCTACAATTAGCATCAGAAGCATCACATTAAACTACAAGGCAGAAATAGAGACATAAATCACAGGCATATTACTTAAGGCTTTTAAATGTGGGCATTTACACCTCCCATTAACAAATTATGGTGGAAATCACTTATATAAAGAAAATGAGAAGGCACAGAAAATACCCAGAGCCTAGTGGTCTGATATCCTATTGATTTTTCTATTACACAGATGGGTACTCGATGCATAATTTACTCCATGATCACCAAACATGTGTTGACTGACTTCAGATGCCATTATTATGCAAATTACATGGCAAGATACTGAAGGCACACTTTAATATGGTATGTGTTCCTAGGGTGTTTTATAGTTATGTAGTATAATCATCAGAAGTTCAACTCAAATAGATTTATGACCATTACAAAATAAAACTATTGCTGACTTGGTTACAATGTAGTGACCAAATAAGGAAAAAAATCCAAGATTTAAATTAAAAGCCCGGCTTTTGCACCTACCCACTGGAGAGGTGGTTGAATTTGTTTACTATATAATTCCAAGCTAAAGAGAAATTGTAGGCACCTAATACTGACTCCCTGATAGATACTTTCAACTTTTAAATTATTTCTATTAGCCAGATATCTAATGTTTAGGGATTTGTTGAACATACAGTTAAAAAATACGTTTAAATGAATGTTTCCTCAAATGCTAAGTGAATATTAAAAATACATTTGTATACATCGATTTTGCGTTCCTCATTCACACTGTGTATCTAAGTTTTGGGATCTTTGGTGAGACTTTCTACCACTGTCACTTCCCCCACCCCAATCTTCTTTAACATGTAGTCCTGTCCTGTAGTTCTTCTGCTTCCAAAGGTTATTTTCAGCTTTCTTTCTGCACAAGTATTGAACTATGAATACATACTTTCAAATTGGCTTTGCATTTTTTTCTCTTTCATTGGTTGTTACAGTCTCTTCTACATATTGTAGTTCTCTTCCAGCATAAAAGTACGGATTTACCAAGTATTGTGTTTGCACATGCATCTTATTTGATCCTCCTTTTGTATTCTTGCTGAGATGACAAATCATTATCTGGTTAATAATTTTAAGGCAAGCCATGCAGAATTTTAAAAATCATTAGAATATAAAGTCATTTAATATAAATGTATGTGACTAATAAATAATGAATCTTTTCAAATCCACAAGATGAAAAAACAGTAAGATGGTGTCAGTAAATATGTCCAAGATGGATGGACATATTTAAAGAGTAGTTGGTTGTGATGTGTCAAACAAATCTGATCACATATACCAAATGTGGTACAGATGGATAATAGGGAAGGCTTATAAATAATGGTAAAATAGATATGTGGGAAATCTCTCAAAATTCTCCTCAGTTTTTCTGAGAATCTAAAGATATTCTGGCAAAATAAGAAGAGAAAACATGGCCTTAATAGAAAGTCATAGACTCTGGGGAAGAATCTACTATGTTAATTTTGCTAAATGGTCTAATTGTTGAAGTTCTTTCTAAATATATGTATTTAGAACCATAGAACTGGCATACTCTCAACTGATTAGAGAAGCTGCTTAATTGTAGCAAGCAGTGGTTAACAAAGAAACTCAAATTAAAAAAGTAATGAGAACAACTTACTGCCAGTATCAACCTTGGACATCAGTGGACATCAATATTACCCTCATCCCAAGATTTAGGGAAAACTGAGAAAAGGGAGCCAGAAAAAGCAAGAGGCCAAGAAGAATGCTGTTAAGTAAGTATCTCCTGGACAGGGCGTGGCCATTGTACTCATTGTGGGAGCTCAGCTGGGAAACCAGCTCCCAAATTTTAGGGCAGGGTACTCTTGAGGATAGAAGGATAAGAGATATTAGATAGAAGAATAGAGGGGAAAGAAACAGATAGAAACACAGGATAGCCTAAGGAGGGCCTGGATCATTATCCAGCAGTCCCTCCTGTCTCTTCTAATGGGCTATTTATAGGAATGCTAAGGGGTGGGGAAAAAGACCTGGCCCTAGCTAAGCCAAGTGTAGACCTTTCCAATCAACTAGAAACCATGCACATGGTCAAGCAATCCTCTAATACAGCTCTGCTGGATAAAGCAAGCTCAGATCTCACTAGGAAACCTTTGTGGTCCTTTACATCTCTTGAACTCACAGCATCTGTGGTTACTGGTATAAGCAAATTACAATGTTTTTTGTTTGTTTGTTTGTTTTTAAATAGCAAGTAGAAAGATGGTTTAGTGATTGAAAGCAGCTATTCTTGAAGCAGACCCAAGTTTGGTTTCCAACATCTATACTAGGTGGTTCATAAGCCCATGTTAACTCCAGCTCCAGAAGTTCTAATACGCTTTTCTGGGCTCTGTGAGCATCAGCACTCAGTGCCCACCCTAAAAACAGACACTCACATATATACACATATTGAAAAGTAATAAAAATAAATCTTAACAAAAGAATTACTGTGAGGGTACATCCACAAAGTACACAGACAAAATCAATGGATCAATAAGGAACCCCTACTTTAAAAAAAAAAAAATGGACCGTCTGAGAAGAAAATACAGAATGATTGTGTCTGAAGACCAGGATACCCGTGGCTAGAGAGATCTAAGAGTGTAACTGCACCCATGAAATCTCAATAGCACAGTAGCCTAAACAAAACCTAAGAAATGATCACAGCTAATGTGTCAGAATGGAAGGGAAATTTTCACACTGTTCACCCCTAGGTAGAGAGCTATAGGCAATCAATATCTGTAGAGAAGGAGAGTCAGTTTTCTCCAGGTTTGAAGTGTCTGATACATTTACAGCTCCATTTAGTCATCGTTAAGCATATGTACATATAAGCAACATAAATAAACTCAGTATAATTTACATATATGTATTCATGATATATATTAACAATAATAATTAACAAAGTAGATGGAGTCATAAACTTGAGAGAGTAAGTATACATTTGAGGAATTTGAAGTAGGATAAGGAGACTTGGGAATGATGTTAATACAGTATTAAATTCTTTTGCAGACTATTTTAAAATTAATAGAGAAAAAAATTAAAGCCAAATTCGATGTATTTATAATGTAATATTTTTTACCTTACCTTATCTCTTTCCAATTGACTAAACCCACCAACAGTTGTAAAACTTTAAGATACAAACTTTTACATGAGTATCCCCTTTTAGATTATTAAAGATGATAACTGAAATTTAAAAGGAAGAATGTCTTTAACAAAATATCACCATCACCAAGCCAAAAAAAAAAAAAAAAAAAATCATGATAGGGCTTTCCAAACCACAAAATGTAAGCTAGAAACACACCAAACTGTGACACAAAACAATGAAACTCATTTAAATGCAAAAGAATTTCTCAAGCACAGTACAGCTTTGCTCTTAGAGTTACCGCCATTAATTGCAGTCTGTTCACAAGAAAATCAATTAGCTGAGATAGATTATCCAAATAAAAATACTCTAGTAGTCTTATCAGTTTTATCACTTAAGAGGTGACTAGGAAATTGAGGGGAGCTTTGGGCACAGGGAGTGGGGTAGAAGGGAGGCAGAAGGTTTTGTTTTTGCTAATAGTGTTACTTAATCAAAGCAAAGAATAGCTAAAACTATGACCGTTATTTTCTTCCTGGGTGTTTTGTCTTTCACCTAAGGGGAAACTAAAGATTCAGAAACTGGTTGCTTATTGATTGTTTCACCTCCAGGCATCTACCTGTATCAGGTGGATCATGCTTTTTGTTGCAGAAGGGAAATACCCCATTGTATTTATGACTAGCTGAATATTAATTCGTGGACAATAGACATTCAGCTTCTTCTGAACTCCAGTCTATTATGGGAAATAAGTGACTATAAATATGTTTGCATAAATGTCACTTCCATTGATTAAACAAGCAATGCCTCAGTTGTGATGCCACATAGTAACCATGTGTAGAACTTAGAGGAAGATACAAATCGCTTCTTAAAGTTGAGGTACGATTTGGTATTTCCTCAAGTTATTTTTGACTTCTATTTTTTACCCTACAACACTTTCCCCCTCTCTTCAGCTGTTAAAAACAACGACATTATGAAATTTGAAAGCAAATTTTTGAAACTAGAAAGAAATCTAAGAGCCAAAGAGCAAATTTTGATATCAGTGATGCCATTACCCAGCCTTGTTAAGAAACATTGTTAGCATCATAAAAAATCATTCTGCTTTAAATGGTTTAATTGGTTTCCTGTATGACATGGCTACACTAAATTTCATTCCATAAGGAATAAACTATGTAAATATTTTAACTAAAAAAAAAAATACATCAATGTGGTAGTCACACTATGACTGTGATTAGAAAACATGGCCATTATTTAGGAAGTTCAACATAAGAAAAACATACATCTATACTAATACCCAACATGTAATAATATTTAGCTAAGGTGAAAAAAAACTTATTCCTGTAGTCATGCAGGCTGTCGGAAAATGAGGCATTAGAGATTCTAGGCAGTTTTAAGTTGCAATAATTTTGGGTCTCTGTGAATCTATGACTAAATGGATATCCCCAATTTTTGTATTTAATAGAATGTTTGTGACAGTTTTTTTTTTTTCAATGTGTTAACACACAGAATATCAGGATATGAGAAATGAATGAAAACATTTTGCATTCCACTGGTTTCCAATCTGTGTCTGTAAATTGTGAGATTTTTTTCCCCCAGGAGCCCATATGACATTGACACTGGCAGTCAGAACACAGTGACATACTTGACATCCAATTTACCTAATGCTAGGTATGTATGGGAGGTGCAGACCTGTTAAGTCATTTGGCAGGAATGCCTGTGTGTAACTACTGAGAAATAGCCTATAATTCTCAGGATACCTGTTAAGCAATTTCAGTGTCACTGTACCAACAAGATAATTAACAGTGTCATAATAAATATACAAATAAATGATACCAATCAATGTCATAGGATAATGCAAAGAGAGTAGGATGTTTAGAAGTCTGTGTGTCAGTTTGTGTAATCTTGTCTTACTGCACATGAATATACACATAATAAATTAACATGTATGGACATATAATGTATACATATCCTTCTTTCCCTAGCTATTACAATTAGCTTCAGATTCCGGATGTAATGGAGTTTATGTACTCTTACTTGAAGAATCACCAGTCATTACTAAGGTAGCAAAGTGTTTAAATAGTGTAGAGAAATTTAATATATTATATCTGTCAATATTCAGAAATACTAACTTGTAAAATGCAGTTAGATGGTGCACTGATAGTTGTATGAAACAGTGATAAAAATTCTCAATTCAAATTAATACCAAAATAAAAATTCAGCATAGACCCACCAAACGAATATGTGCATGTATTGATAAAACTGATGTTTTTACACCCTTTTCTCCCTCTTTCTCAGAGATTATATAATATATATGAACATATGAACTTTAATATATAAAATTTATCCATGTCTATAAATATATTGTTTTTAATTTACTTTTTATATAGTGTACAGTTGTTTCTGTTTCAGCTTTTTCTGGTGCAGTTTGTAATCATGATTGTACTGCAAAGGCCCATTTGTTTAAGAGTATGTTCCCAGTCTCACATCAACAGAGTCAAACCACACTAGACCAAAGCCTCTGAAATGCTGAGCAAAAATAAAATGTTTTACTTTTTAGAACAGGTATCTGTCACATAGACAGATAGCCTACTAACCCAATTTAATTTGTGATTATCTGGAAATCAAGTTGGCTATTTATCTCTACATAAAGCATTGTTTCAAACTTTTGGATTTATTCTAGATGTTTATGTAGGAACAGTTCTTTAAATTGTTTAGTTTGGCTGAGGATGCAGCTCAGTTTGTCTAGCAAGCACAGATTTCTGGATTTGAACCATAGTGCACTGTAAACAGTGTGATGGAGCACACATGCCTGTAGACATCTTACTCAGGAGGTAAAAAGAGAAAGATCAGAATGTCAAGGTAGTACTTGACTATATAGAAAGCTTGAGGCTAGCTGGAAAAACATGAGACCCTGTCTCATATTTTATGTGTGTGTGTGTGTGTGTGTGTGTGTGTGTGTGTGTGTGTGTGAATGAGGGAAAAATACAGGCAAGTATATTGCCAGAGTGTCACAGTTATTTTGCAAAGTAGGGAACACATAATGAAAAATAAACCGTACCACCAATTTACAAAATTCCAGAGAATTATCTAAATGTTCAGTCTGAATTCATGATTTGAGGTGATGAGTTGTTTTGTGTGTGCATGCATGCAGGTTTGCTTTCCTGTTCAGGAGCATGGGAGCCTAGAGGCCATGGGTGAGTGTCAAAGAGAGAGCATCAATCTCTGCTTTATTTGAGGAAGATCCTTTCACTGAAGCTGGTACTAGGTGGACTGTGAGCTCTGGAATCTGCTTGTCTCCACCTCCTTACATAGGGGTTACAGGCATGGGCCAACAAGTCCAGGTTTTACATTCTTGTTTTTAAGTGTTTGGTACTTTCAAGGGGAGTAGAAAATATGTTTCACCTGTAACTGATTGACAACAACATCAAAATTACTGCAACAAAAACTACATGTATATTTTAGTTCACATAAATTTTAGAATATTGACAAGAATTTTGGGAAACTAGTATATAACCATATGACCTGTCTCTTAGATGCATTCATTCATTTTATACTTATGTGCACACGTGTATGCCTGTGTGAGTTTTGGGGTACCATGTGTATTTCAGTACCCATGGAGGAGAGGGGGCTTCAGGTTCCCTGGAACTGGAGGTGCAGGCAGGTGTGAGTCAGATGACATGGGTGCTAGGAAGTTAAAGTCAGTCCTCTGAAAGAGCATTGAGTTCCCTTAAGCACAGAGCTTTTTCTCCAGCCCATCACTTGTACTTTTTGGGTCATTGAGTATTTTTAGTCACATGTCATATATTTGAAATCAATGGGTTCATGCTGATGCATTACAAACTAACACCCATACTTTGTATTTTAAGTTACCTGGTGTTCTTTTCTGTTCCAAGACCTCATTCCCAATGTGATCATTATGCTTTTTTGCTTGTTTTGCTATATGGCATTTATAGTTTTAAGTGATAGTGGATAGATATTTTGTAGAATATTCATGAATTGGAATTCTCTGATTTAAAAAAAAAAATCATGAGAAAACTCTGCATTTCCTTTTCTGTCTTCCATTTGGAGTAGCTTTTAAAAAAGGCTTACAGAAAGTCGAGCCAGGAGTAAGTCATGCTTTGTACTTTTATGGTACTTACATTTGTCCTACTGTCCCCCTGGAGCCCAAGGCTTTACTCATGAGGGGGCCGTTATCAACAGCTCTTTCCTTATAAGGACTCCTCTTTTCTTCTGGGATTAAAAGGTAATTGCAGCTTCACACTTACTAATCCTAGGTTATTTTACTTCCTCTCATGATTTCCCAGACCCACAAAGTTCTTTGTAAATAGTGCCTCTATTAAACTGTCCTTGAATCATCTTAATAGAGGTATGTGAGTTCTTTCCCCACCGGTACCCTGAATACACCACTACTGAATCGAATTTGACTCTTCCTGACATTGAGACAGAACTAACCACCTTTAAATGTTTCTCCATTGAACTATAACACTTATATGAGGAATTGTTTGGTGATAATTATTAGTATTCTTGCATTAGTGCTTCTGTTTCCTTGGAATATATTCACACCTTACATCACCCTTGTAGTAATTTATCTTTTCCTCTTTCTTTGCTCTATAGAAGTTACTAAGACTTCACATTATTCTGTTGTTATGACATTTTTAACCCATACTCATTAAGATTATTTAAACATTTGTTTATTGTGGCCATGGTCACAGGGAATAGCTTTCAGTTATTACTTTGTAATCCTTCCTATGGGTTGATTAGCTCCCATGTAGGAAATCCCATTCATACACGCATGCATTGCAGCTGCTTCTCTCCGATCCAGTTTTCCAGCTACTTTCTGCACTAATCATAAGATTAAAGCCATCAAATACTTTCTATTTGAGCCCCTTAGTCAGGTGAACACCACACCTTGATTGCATTCTATTTCTTGGTGCAGAAAATTTAACAGCTATGCTTTATCCAAATACATGTCCTAAACATTGTTTATAAGTTGTTACTGGAATCTAGTAAGCATTTGTCTTTAATGCAGTACTTAAACTAAGATTATTTTCTATCAGCCAAAACCATTGAGTTTGTTTGGAAAATGGATCAGAGGATATACGTAGCAAGGGCCACGGGAGACAAAATTAAATGAGAAAAAACGTTTAAAAAATGTAATATTGTTTTAAAGTCAATGAAATAAGCTGTGGGATCTTGGAGTAAAGAAGGACTCTGCTATGTGTACAAAAGCTTGCCAATACTCCCACCACAGTAACATACAACTAGGTGGTAATAATGCCATGTATTTGAACTTCATTAACATTACTCTAATCATGATTAAATAAAAAGGGACAGTAAGAGAAACAGTGCTGTGCCTCTGCTATGGGATCTTTAATCAAAATATTTAGTGTTAAATTACCATACATGGATTCCTGGAGCTCAGCCTGGAACCTGGCTGGGGATGCAGTGAGGAGGGGCTTGGTCCTGCCTCAGCTGATTGTGCAGGGTTCTGTGAATTCCCCATGGGAGACCTTGATTTGGAAAATGTGGAGATGGGAGGTGGCTTGGGAGGGAGGGCTGGGAGGTGGGAGGAGGGAGGATGTGGGATCTCTGGTTGGTATGTGAAGTGAGTGGAGAATTTCCTAATTAAAAAAAGAAAAAGAAAAAAATTAACATACATGGAACATTTTTTATAATGAGATTTTATTAGACTAATGTACATGTTCTATGACTTTTATTGGTATTGGGTAATACTAATCTTGTCATTTGAAATGCATTTTTCTTTGAAATTCTTTTTAAAAGTTATTTTATATCTATAACACTTCATCAGGTCATTGGGATATACAAAAGAGTCTTCATGATTATCTAACAACATAATGATGCATTATATTCAATCAATATATTCTTTGACACTTCTAGAGTGAATAGTCATAGGTGTTAATTATAAGAAAATTATAGAGAAAGGATGGTAAGAATCTTTAAAAGATTTTTGTATGCTCTGGCTTTAAACTGTGTTATTTAGGCCAATATCCTGGATGTGAGAAAATAAATGTGTTCAAAATTGTATTAGTTCTTCACATTGTGAGACAGTGGCTAAATCGATCTTCAGAATGTTCAATTTAGCTGAAATCTTCTTTGTCAAGTAATCAATGTGTTTACTGAATGATAAAAAGTTGTGTCAGGAAACTAGAGAGACAAAGTTATTTGGGAGATATAACACAGGGCAGGGAAGATTTACCAACTTGAACTTTACCATCATTAGTCAGTTCCTATGGTATGTGGAAGGAAAGTGGAACATCTGTTTGCATGTTTCTGGAGGATAAGAGTGAGGTAAGTACTTGACCTCATGAGTAAACACTGAGAAAGGACTCAATAAAAATGTTCTGCCAACAGATGGTGAGGTATTCATTGACGACTTTGATTCTAATTTCAGAATTTGTAACTACTTTAGGGGCTGAAATAAAAATGCAGAGACTACCAAGAGAAATGATTGATAGGTAATATATAATTAAACACTTTCTTTTTGTTCTTTGTCTTTCCTTTCATCTGTAATCTCTTACAGGGAGGAAAACATGCCAGGGTTATATTATAATGGGTATACTATGCCCTGTTATTCTTTTCTCTGAAATTAGTTAAGGTGATCACATTTATCATTATTTAAATTGTAAAAAATAGGCCTCAGGTTCTGAAAAGAAGGAAGCCTTGAAGAAGTGTCCTTGATGCTGAACAAGGCTTATACAAATGGCAACCTATTGAGCTCAGAATAAATGAGGCAATTACCACACAGTGTTTCAGATGGAAAAGCTGAGTCACCAGGAGGTTAAGTGACTTGCTTAAGGTTACAGAAGAAGCCATTAGCAGTACTGTGTCTCCATACTTTTTTTTTCTCCTCTTTTATGGTTTACCCAGTACAGCAAGGAACAAAGAAAGGTAAACATTCTTTTTGTAGACAGCTCAGTCACTCTTACAGTTTGGTTTGTGGGAACAATGAAAGTTTAATTTTTTGTTTTGATTTGCTTTATATCCACATAAAAACTTTTTAGTCTTTATTTATTTTGTCCTTGTCACAGAAGAAATTGGTTTGTGTTGCAATGTCACCCATAAGAGGGATCAACTAGAAGACAGGAGGATATTCTACATGTCAAGAAACTATGTTATATACAAAACTATTCTTGTGTCTTTCAGCTACTGATTTATGTGGGAAGTACTTTCAACAACATGAATTATAGACAACAAAAATATTTTTATCTTATATTGCATAAATCTACAGTTATATATGTTTTTCTTGATGGATATTTTAAGAAAAGTTAATAAAGTGTTTTAATATAACAAATCAAAGTAAATAACAGTTAAACACTGCATTCAAATAGCCATGTAGATATGTTTCTTTCATTTTGCCTTTCAATAGACTATTTTTAGTAGTTTTAGAATTATAGAAAAAAGCTGAGCAAAAGATAAAAATTCATAAATCTATTTTTTCACAGATATCATTTTTGACAAGTACAAAAAGTATGCATTTCCATCTATCTATAACATACCTATCTATTATCTATCATCTAACTATAGATCCATTCATCATCTATCTACCCATCTATCATTTATCAGTCTACTATCTGTATTTCTATTCTAATGGTTTGGTGATAAGTAATATAGCCATAAAACCATTTTTACTTTTTTTAAAATTACATTTTCACACATTTTTGGCACCATGGGATTCTTTCTATTCAGTCATGTTTGAGTTCATTTCAGGGATGAGGATATAACTTTCATTTTTTTAAACGAGAGTATTACATCTTTCCATCTGCAGATGGCTCCATACTATGAAATTCCCCCTTGTTACATGAGATTTGCTCTAAAACATACCAATATGTACCTTCTTGTTTTCTCTCTATAATTGTGTGTGTGTGTGTGTGTGTGTGTGTGTATTCTAGTAAGAAGGCCTACTCTGTAAATGCTATAAAATACATACATAGACTTACATATACACACAAATACCTTATCAATCTTCCTTTTCATGTTTCTGTTTTTTTCCTTTCATTTTACTTTGTGGCTTTATTTTTTTCTACTGTTTTTCTTAAGAGACTTGAAATATATTTATTTGTGTTCTCCCTTGTTCTATTCTTGTTCTATATGATTTCCATGAATAAAACTATAAAAGATATTGTTATAGTGCTAAGACCAGTGGTTCTCAAACTTTCTAATGCTCTGACCCTTTAACACAGTTCCTCATGTTGTAATAACCCTCAGCCATAAAATTATTTCACTGTTACTACATAAGTGTAATTTTGCTACTATTATGAATTTTTAATAAATATATGCAGGATATGTGGTATGTGACCTTCATAGCCACACCCATAAGTTGAGAACTACAGGCTAAGACTATAGTTCTAGGCAATTTTAACTTATCACATTTTGGAAAAATGGTTTCTCAAACAAGAATAGAAGTGTTATAATTTGAAAATGAAGTGTTCTCAAGAAAGGGTCACCTGGGCGGCAGTGGCACACACATTTAATCCCAGCACTCAGGAGACAGAGCCAGGAAGATCTCTGTGAGTTATAGGCCAGCCTGTTCTACAGAGGGAGATCCAGGAGAGGCACCAAAACTACACGGAGAAACCATGTCTCAAAAAAACAAAACAAGAAGGAAGGAAGGAAGGAAGGAAGGAAGGAAGGAAGGAAGGAAGGAAGGAAGGAAGGAAGGAAGGAAGAAAGAAAGAAAGAAAGAAAGAAAGAAAGAAAGAAAGAAAGAAAGAAAGAAAGAAAGAAAGAAAGAGAAAAGAAGGGTCATATATTGATGGTTTGATACATAGTTAGTGGATTGAGAGATAATTGGAACAGCTGAGCTCTGAATAAACCATGGATTAGTCCACTGATAGATTCCAACTTTCATGGCATTATTTCTAACAAACTATTAGAAACTACAGAAAAATGTAATAAATGGTTGTTGGAATCAAGCCACTGGGTAATAGCTTTGAAGAATAAATCTTTACCCAAACCTGTGCCTATACAGCTTCCTGCTTCCTGTCTACCCAAATGTGGTTTTCTCTTTTACTACACGCTTCATGCTGATGTTTTTTAGCACCACATAAATTGAGCCAACCAAACATCAACTGAAACTTTCGGAACTGTGGACAAAAAGGAATCACTCCTTCTCTGTACTTGAGAGAATTAAGCATTTCTCACAGCAACGAAAATTGACTGGCAGAAACGAATGAAAGCAAGTATACAGTTGTTTCTGAGGCTACCAAGTGATGTCTATATACTAAAAGCATTTGATCTGAGAGATATGTGAAAGGTTTGGGATAGGGGGAGAGAAATGCCAGAATGCTTGGAAAGAAAGCTTAAAAATGCACTCTGGAACAATCTCAGACGATGAGAATTCATCAACAGTGCAGTTAGTGAACTGTGATCATTATCGTTTGGGTAGGAACAGTCTACCAGTAACAGGGATCCTTTTACAGTAGATTGTAAAGGGGGAATTAATAACCTGCGTTTCCCCCATTCCCTGTGACTTTGCAGAAAGCTGTATTTAAAGTCTGGAACTAATTAATATTGCAGAGGAAATTTCAATTTGAAGCCAAGGATTTAAATTTGTAGATGGCATTTATGGATGTTACATATATAAATTTCCAATTTATATTTAAAAAAAAAAAAGGCAGGAAAATTGAAAAAGTTCAGTTTGTCCATATAGAAAAACGGGGGTTTGGTTGTTTAAGAGATTAGTACAAATTTTATAAGCTATGTACTTCTCACTGGAAGGATAAGGGAAATGCTAAGAAGGTGTCTAAGGAAGCATCAAGACCACATCCATCCATGCCAAAATCTAAAAGTGAAAACTGATGTGTTAAATGACACCTAAAAATGAGAGTATTACTGAGGAATCATGCTAACAGAAAGCAAGGTAGGCAATTTAATCCCAATAATTCATCTCACAGGGTTCCCCCCGCCCCAACCCCCGCAATGACTCTCAAGGATCATCGAGTGTGGTCAGATATCCTTCAGGCAGCCCCAGAGGGGATGGTGCATGAAACTATTACAGAGAAGATGACGCTTCAACAGAGAGCTGGGGGAACAAGAGATTTAAAAAAGCTGCTGCATCTGTTAAAGTTGCAGATATAAAATAATGAGGACAGTGACAGGCCAGGATGGGAGTGGCAGGGTGGGGGGCACAGCTGGAGAGACCATAGAGACTTTCAGCACCTTTGCGATCTTATATCACTGTAACACAAACCTCAGATAGTAGAGTTATAGAATGAGAAGATTTAATCTCTGCCCTAACGTCTTTGGTTTTGCCTTGTTTTCATTTCTCTTGTCTATGTCACTATTTTCTCCTTTTAATCTTTGCCATGGTATTTTAAAAAAATTTTATAAGGTACTACAGGTAGAAATTTACCTTGAGTCTCAAGAGCATTCATTAATTATGGATGCTAGAGAAAAAGACTAGTAAAATTTTGAGGAGATTGGGGATTTAAGAAAAAGATTGTTAATTATGAGAGGGCTGAGAATTTTGAGGAGAAAGATATGGCTGGTCTTTGTGTTCTACCACACACCAAGTGTTGAAGGCTTGATATGTAGCTGGTACATACAACGATGGTTTGTTATTTGACTATAACCTTCTATGTGTGTGTGATTTATCAGCTGACTCCAGGAGTAGTGTTATTCCCCCAGCATTCAGAAGTGATATTTCTATAATATGAATGTGTTAAAAGTGTGTATGGTTGGTGCAGACTGCATTGCTCTTTGGAGTTTCCCAATTCTGTGAATATAGATTTGACATTTGACTCAATTATGCCATTAAGACATGTAAAGAAATTTTGCAGAGAGGGTCGTTAAAGAATTAGCATATCTTCATTGTACTTTATGTTATACCAATTAGCAGTGTCCTAGAAAACAGTTGTCTTGTTTCTCTGTGGACGTGAAACCTAAATAAAGAAAGCAACTATAGCTCTATACCTTCATGAAACATAATATGGCCCAAGAAATATATCCATTTCATGTTAAGTCCCTGAGATTTAAGTGAAAGGTTTTACCACACTGTAGCTGTCTAAATTGAATAATAAAACATTTGTCCACTAAAAATTGAAGTACTCTTTTCTGTCAATGTTTTTTTTTTTTAATTTTCAAAATTTCTCATATGTAAACAATGTGTAACAGTCCTATTCATTCCTATTGCCTTCTCTCCTGTTGATCAGCTGATTGGTCCCAGATAACCTCCTTATTTTCATAGCATTTTGTTTTCTTTTGGTTTTTGCCTGTCTTGTGAGGTACTTAGTATACTTGAGGTATTACCAGCTTGTGAGTCCTGGTGGCTCATGAGTGTGCTCCAGAAAACTAGATCAGCAGAGAGCTATAGCAAACTCTAAACCAACATATATTGCCCTGAGATGAGCTACATTGATCCATGACATGACTTCCCCCAGGATGATAGTATGTCTTCAGATTCAATGTAGAGAGACAACTGATCACAGAAAGTAACTTTTTAAACTGGAAGACAAGACAAATCTTTTTTTTTTTTTTTTCATCTTAAGCTGACTTTTGTGGGTAGTTATCAAACAGGCTTCTGACTTTATTTAAAAAAGCATGATCCAACAATCCTTCAAGCCGGGCGGTGGTGGCACACACCTTTAATCCCAGTCAGCACTCAGGAGGCAGAGCCAGGCAGATCTCTGTGAGTTTGAGGCCATCCTGGTCTACAGAGCGAGATCCAGGACAGGCAACAAAACTGCACAGAGAAACCCCATCTCGAGCAAACCAAAAAAAGAAAAAGAATCCTTCAACACCAAAGTCTGAGAGGAGGGCAAAAAGGTAGAGATTTAGGAAAAGGTTGTCACTAATCCCACTGTGAATCAACTGCAACAGCTGGTCATTTTATAGTAAGGTCTCTATATTAGTTCCTTTGCTCACTTCTGTGATAAAATATCTGATCACAGCAGTGAAGAATGGAAGGGTTTGTGTTGGCTGATAGCTTGAGGGTACATTTCAGGAAAGACGTGGCAGCAGGGATCTAGCAGAACTGTGCATGCAATCAGAAAGGAGAGAGGGTTGGGGAGATGAAACAAGCTGGTATTGAGCTTATTTTCTCCTCCCTTTCCATGCTTGAACCCCACACCCTCACCCTGTTTTTAGTGCCACCCACATTCAGGAAAGCTCTTCTCTCCTCAGTTAAACCTTGCTAGAATCACCGTCATAGGCACACCCAGAATTGTGTTTTCATGGTGACTTTAAATCAAATTTAGTCAATACTAAGTTTAACCATCACAGCTTCCCACTGAATTCTGGAGAGTAACCTGATATAGTCATTTAAATGTTAACACCACAAGAATGTCTTCTCTGAAACATCCAGAATAATCTTGGACCAAATATTTAGTGCTTCCAACACAAAACAGAGTTCTTGTTACAAAGTTATAAGAGACAGTTTAGTCTAAACCAATGGGATCATACATGACACAGAAGGATGGATTCCTTTGTACCTGAATGACGCAAGCCACTGTGGAAGAGGTTACAATACCTTTTATAATCACAGTACAAAAGATGTGTATTAATGTATTTACAAAATACACAAGTGTGGAAAACAGGTAGGCAGGCTATAGCAAAACCGAAAATCTCTGTTGTGGTTAGATGACATCTATAACTTTTGTGTTGGTGGAAGCTAGTGGTCTGATAAGCCAATACATTCTAAACCTTTTATGGCATAATCATAAGGATTATGTCAGATAGATACAGACAGTTTTTATAAATGTTATTTTTATTACTAAAGTTAATAAAAAGAGTCTGGGAAAATGTCGGCCTTGGATTTGCAGCTTTCAAACTCTCATTGACCATGAAGCTCTCACTAGTCAATCAATCTGCAGAATCTTCAACATACATGTTACATTTTCAGGGAATGTTAGTTTACATTTGCATTACTCCCAAGTCAAGTAGTATTTATGTAAAATAACTATCACAAATCATCATTTGTCAAACCTATATATATATATATATATATATCATCTTCCAATAACCCTATCAAAACATGCTTTATCTCCCTAGGGAGAAAATTATATCATAATTGCATCTAACATGATTCAATTATTCTAAAAATAAACTAAATTTTTCACCAAAAAGGTAACAAACTTCCCAATCGTGTTCATTTCTCACCTCTGTATTTGGTAAATTAATAGTATAATGTAGTCACCAATAATACCCTAAAAAGATATAAAACTGCATATCTTATGGGTGTAAGCTATAAACAATAAGAATTTTGTTTGTTTGTTTGTTTGTTTTTAGAGACAGGATTTCTCTGTGTAGCTTTAAGCCTGTTTTGGAATTCATTCTGTAGCCCAGGCTGGCCTTGAACTCACAGAGATCTTCCTGGCTCTGTCTCCTGAGTGCTGGGATTAAAGGCATGAGCCAACACTGCCCGGCACGTAAGAATTTTTATATGCAAAAATATTAATAAAAATAAGAAATGCTTACAGAAACCACTGTCCCAGATGGTGGAACTAAAACTTTACCACTTCGGTAGCAACTGTCTACCCAACAAAGCCTGCACCCACTTTGTGCTAAGAAAGTATCTCAGCGTGCTGTTCTTTACCTCTTGGGAGACCACAACCTTCAATCTTGACAAAGGAGCCAATTTAATTTTCTTTTTTTCCCTCTCTCTCATTTTATATTGTAATGCTAAGGGATACTTTAAAGGACCTCCAATGTTTTTGAACTTCTCTTTTTCAAATGACCTTGTGTCAGTCATTATATCATCGGCAGTCAGGATCAATCACTGAGTCAACACACCAACACCTTGAATTTCCTATTAATGTAGATATATGAGGAGGCAAGAGTAGGCCAGTACCAGACAAACTATTCAACTCAATGGAATTACTGTGTGTCTAGGTGGAACCACTCTTCCCTTTGGATATAAAGTCCTGTAGAATACAGGTTTCAGGGACAGAGATAAAAAATTGTCGATATGAAAAGTATTGGGAGGTTTCCCTACCATCTCATGATTAGTGGACCTGAGGAGGGACAACATGAATCAGTTTTGAATGAGACAATATTTTTATGTTGTAAGCTGATTTAGAACAACTAAAGAAGCTCCTGAAGAAACTTACGTCAGTTTGCAAGGTCTTTCTACTTTTCAAGTGTTCTTTATGAGTATTAAAAATGCCATTGTACTGTTATATTGAAGCAATTGTTTCAGGATGATGGAGTAAGAACAGTAAATTCTATTAACATGATCCAGCTACCATGTCTCATTTGATGCATCATGAATTCCTGCCTCACAAGCATTGCTACGTGAATGCCATGAGTCGATGGATAGGCATTGAATAAGTCCATCGTTGGTAGTTTTGAGGGAAGTGTGCCATATAAGTTGGGCAGTGTATACCCAGAGTACCTATTTTATCAAGAACATAAAACTCTTCCTTCCATAATAGCAATCATTCCATATGGTCCACTAGACTCTAAACTTGAGGATCTCTAAGAAAATAGTGCCATTTTGGAGACCTGTTACTGGCTCTGCTCCTGGATGTTAGGAAATTCTGTTGCCATAAACAAGTCAAATGTGGTGAGTGGAAGTCCACATTGATGAACCTGTGCATAATCTCCACCCTGAGCATTTTTTGAATGGACTCATTATGTTTGACATTGTGCAAAACCAAAGTTGTAGTCTTAAAGTGTGTCCTCTACAAAACAGAGAATAATGTAGAATGACAGTAAGTTTACTAACTTTAACCGGGGCAGTTTGTATACACAGTGCAATTTTGTTCCTTGAACAAAACAAGTTCTCTGGAATATGCAAGGCATGTAATTGTTGACTATCACTGTACATTATTTTCTGTTCTGTAGGGGAAGAATATGGTAGTTGAATGAGAATATGAAAGCATTCTTCCCAGAGTTTCCCTAATGTTTGACAGAAACACTCAACACAGAAATTCCTTTAAGACTTATACATTTCTTCTGGGTTACTATTTTTCTGGTTAGAGAAAATTTAGTGACTTTTAACTTGAAGTTTCTCATGATAGCAGCCTTTCCTTCACCAACCAGGGAGCCAATCTGATGATTTTCTTACTGTTTAATATGTCTTTCCCTTGTATTCATTTCATAACTGGGAAAATGACAGGACGGATATAGGAGCACAAATGACCTTCTCTATGATTGATCTGGGCAAAACTCCATTTCTTTTTTAAGCCCCACAGCCTCTGACAATGTGAAACAGTAATGTTTCAAGTCTCCTGGAATCAATGTCAATTCAGAGCCCCAATCCAATAATCCCTACAAGATCTGAATATTTCCTTTCCCAATTCACTAATATTGTAGTGAAAGTCGACAAGTCTCTTCAGAGAGAACTAAATGAAAACTTTAACTTATAAAATTTGGCAGTATATAATAGTCTTTGCTTAAGGAAATCTGATCTCCAATTTATTCGTGACATCCTAGGTCTACAAACTGACTTCAGTATTGAAATTGATTGAAGGGCTCCAGATCTTTTCTTGTGATTCATGATACACCATTTCTTTTTTTTTTTTTTCCTTAGAACTTTTATGCATATACAAATCAAGAAAGAGCTTAGCAGCCTTTTCATTTACCTTAATTATAGGAATATCATGATAAGCTGGACAGCATGGGTGTGGTAGGTACCTTCATGCCTCTATGCTCTGAGAATTGCCTTAACTCAACTACCTTTCAAGTTATCATCCTTAGCTTGCTAGTGACAAGTGAGAGCTACATATACAGGCCCACCAACCCTGGCATACAGTTACCAATTACACATATACCATTTACATTTTCCATGATAGTGGCTCCATGTCCCCTACAAGTTCTGGCCAATAGAGAAAGATGATCTCATAGCACCTAAGGAAAGCCAAAGATTTCCTCTCACTCTCAAGATGGAATGTGTATCTTTTCAGTCCATATATGTGGAAATGTAAGTATCTGATCTATTTTAATATGCTCATTCTAAGAAAACTGTAGCTATTTTCCATAAGTACACCAAGACAGATCTATACTACAAGCCACATTACAGTTCATATTCCACACAACTAAAAGAAATAACTATTCCATGTAGCCCTTTCAAATAGTTTATCTCCACAACTTAATTTATGAGGAATCAAAATCTACAATCAGGAATAGCAAGTTGGCTTCTTTGATTAAAAAAAAAAAAAAAGAATTACATTAAGGTTTTGCTAAACCTAGCTTCTTACAATTTTCTACCCACTCTCATTCTAACTTTAATGATTATGTTTACTCTTAATCAATTTCCTCATTTTAGCAGTGGACTCTGTGATATTGAAATTTCAATTTGTATTGTAATTCAGTCACTCGGGGCATGAATTTCTGAGTTCTGTAGCTACAGGATATAAGTATCTATTTAGGGAAAACCAAAAGCTCTCAGATCATTATGGAATACTTCTCTCTAGAAAGGATAATCCCTGAGCTCAAACTCTTCTTTCCCAACTGAAAACATGATGAGCAGAGAGCTTTTGGCATTTTACACATTATTTTGGTGAAAAAAAAAAAAAACTTTCAAATATCATATACTTGGATACCAACAGAGCTTTCTCTTAAAAGCATTTGACTAGGTATATCTGATAGTGAATGAAATCTCATGAATTTAAGTTCATTGCCACAGCAGGAACAAAGTCATTAATATCTTTAAATCTAATAAAACCTAGAACCAACAAGAAAATTCACACTTATAATCCTTGTACTTGAGAATAGTTATTGGAACCAAATTCTTTTTTAGTGAGAGATGTCTAGAAAAACAGAATGGTAGAATTTAGTTCATGGAGAAATACAACCTGACAAAGTACAAATTCTAGTAAGTGTAGTTGGAAGTTTTCCTGTGTCTCAGCCAGCCAGTGATTGCAGGCTTGAGACTCAGGAAATAGCTGCAGTTTGAATTTGGAGGGTCTGTTCACTGACTTTCAGCCTGGGCTGGCCTTTTTTTTTTTTTTCCAGAGCTGAGGACCAAACCCAGGGCCTTGCATTTGCTAGGCAAGCACTCTATCACTGAGCTAAATCCCCAACCCCTCATTTTTTTCTAGAAAGTTTGGAATAGCATTTGATTAAGTATCTAACTACTATGATAAGCCAAAGATATGTAGAAAATGAGCAACATTACTGTATGTAGAAAATGCAAGTGCTAGACATTTGTTTCCACAAAAAACATGAGTTATGTCCAATCTAGACACAAGTCAAGAGCCAGTGGTGCACAACAGTCAAGGTTGTGATGAATGAGCTCAACCATTGTAAGTCCCACATAGAGTTTATTCAGATCTACTACATAGTTCACTGACCCATTATTAGGGCAGATTTTCTTTTCAAAGCCCAGGAATTGTATTCACTAATGAGTCTCTTTATATATATATATTCATATCTGTATCTATATGTATATTAATAGACTTAAGTGCATTTTTTGTTACAAAGTGTCATGACTAATTAATAATATGGTTGTGGAACACTAAACTCCCAATATCAAATAAAAATTTGTTTTGTAATGTTGTCTACCTCTTTCTTTGGCCATTTGCAATATATCTTTTTTCTACCTAAATTCTGTGTCTTAGCTTCTGTTCAAACCTCTGTCTTATTCCAACCACTCACTTTACTTAGCAGGCCAGAAAATCTACTCAGAAAGGATTAAAAACTTCAACCTATCAAATTGGGATTTTCATTCGTCATCAGGTGAGGTTATGTTTTTTTTGTTGTTGTTGTTTCGGTTTCTTTTTCTTTTTCTTTTTCTTTTTTTATGGGCTGGAACATCTTAATTTGTACCTGTTTGCCACTGTTGTCCTATCATTGGAAAAACTTCTATGTTTTCTGAAACATGCTCCTAACTTTCATGTACAGATCATAGTTCAGCTAAACAGGTATCATAGATTCTATTTTTAAAGGAAAATTATAATGCTGTAAGTTTACATTTATTTTTAATTGATATTCTTCTCTGTCTTGATTTTTCAATGCTTCTATGATGTTTACATTTCTTGCATTTATCAAGCACAGAATACTGAGGCTATAACAGTGATTTGGTCCACCAATACCAATATGTTTGAGGCTAAGGCAGGAAGACTGAAAATTCACAGCCAACCTGTTCCATGTAGTAAGATTCCATCTCTAATTTATAAAAAAAGAAAACTGAATGCTTCTGTGTGTTCTTAATTATCACACCTTTTGAAATTTTTATTAGAATTTAAAATAATGGGAGATAAACCAGTAAACAAATTATGTCTTTCATCCCAAACATGAACAAAAGCCTCATGCATATCTGGTAAATATTAAATACATGAAAAATTTTTGAATGCACAAATGAATCAATCACAACAAATTAATGACAGTGCAAAGAAAAACAGAAGAAATAGAATGACCAATAATAATTTTTTTCTTTTTTTTATTATTATGTGTTTTAATTTTATACATCAGCCATGGGTTCCCCTGTCCTCCCCACTCCCGCCCCAACCCCCACCTTCCCCCAAGCCCCTCCCCTCCAGTCACATGTCCTCTAGGACCAAGACAACCCTGGGGATTCATTTAAAACTGGTGGATTCAGTACAGGCAGGTCCAGTCCCCTCCATCCAGGCTGAGCATGTGTCCCTGTGTAAGCCCAAGGTTCCAAACAGCCAGCTCATGCACCAAGGACAGGTCCCAGTCCCACAGCCTGGATGCCTCCCAAACAGATCAAGCTATTCAATTGTCTCACTTATCCAGAGGGCCTGATCCAGCTGGGAGCTCCACAGCCTTTGGTTCATAATTCATGTGCTTCCATTCGATTGGCTATTTGTCCCTGTGCTTTTTGCAATCTTGGATTCAACAATTCACGCTCTTGCAGTCCCTCCTCCTTCTTGACAGTTAGACACCTGGAGTTCCACCTGGGGCCTGGCCAAGGATCTCTGCATTCACTTCCATCAGTTATTGGATGAGAGTTCCAAGACGACTACTAGGGTGTTTAGTCATCTGATCACCAGATTAGGTCAGAACAGGCCCTCCTTCGACCACTGCCAGCAGTCTACAGAGGATATATCATTGTGGATTTCTGGGGACCTCTCGAACACTCTGCCTATTCCTGTTCTCATGTGGTCTTCATTTATCATGGTCTGTTATTCCTCGTTCTCCCTTTCTGTTCTTGATCCAGCTGGGATCTCCTGCTCCCCTAAGCTTTCTTTCCCTCAAATCTTGCCCTTCATTACTCCCACTGTCGTCTAGGTTGTTCATGTAGATCTCATCCATTTCTCTGTAATTGGGTGATCTCTGGGTCTTTCCTAGGGTCCCATTTTCTAGGTAGCCTCCCTGGAGTTGTGTAGCAGTCTAGTCATCTTTGTTTTATATCTAGTATCCTCCTATGAGTGAGTACATACCATGTTTGTCCTTCTGAGTCTGGGTTACCTCACTCAGGATGATTTTTTTCTAGATCCATTCATTTGCCTGCAAACCTCATGATGTCCTTGTCTTTCTCTTCTAAGTAGTACTCCATTGTGTATATGTACCATATTTTCTTTATCCATTCTTCAGTTGAAGGGCATCTAGGTTGTTTCCAGGCTCTGGCTATTACAAACAATGCTGATATGAACATAGCTGAGCAAATGCCCTTGTGGTATGATTGAGCATTCCTTGGGTATATGCCCAAGAGTGCTTCTGCTGGGGCTTGGGGGAGATGGATTCCCAATTTTATAAGGAAGCACATTATTGATTTCCAAAGTGGCTGTACAAGCTGGCATTCCCACCAGCAGTGAGGAGAGTTGCCCTTGCTCCACATCCTCTCCAGCATAAGCTGTCTTCTGTGTTTTTGATCTTAGCCACTCTGACAGGTGTAAGGTGGTATCTCAGGCTCATTTTGATTTGCATTCCCAGATAATTAGGGATGTTGAGCAATTCCTTAAATGTCTTTCAGCCATTTGAACTTCCTCTGTGGAGAATTCACTGTTTAGTTCTATAGCCCATTTCTTAATTGGACTGTTGGGCATTTTGATGTCTAATTTCTTGAGTTCTTTATATATTCTGGATATCAGCCCTCTGTCAGATGTGGGGTTGGTGAAGACCTTTTCCCATTCTGTAGGCTGTTGCTTTGTCTTCTTGACCATGTCCTTTGCTCTACAAAACTTCTCAGTTTCAACAGGTCCCATTGATAGATTGTTTCTCTCAGTGTCTGTGCTACTGGTGTTATATTTGGAAAGTGATCTCCGGAGCCATTGCTTTCAAGAGTACTTACTACTTTCTCTTCTATCAGGTTCAGAGTAACTGGATTTATGTTGAGGTCTTTGATCTACTTGGACTTAAGTTTTGTGCATGGTGACAGATATGAATCTATTTGCAGCCTTCTACACATTGACATCCAGTTATGCCAGCACCATTTGTTGAAGATGATTTCTTTTATTCTATTGTACATTTTGGCTTCTTTGTCAAAAATTATATGTTCAAAGGAGTGCAGGTTAATGTCAGGGTCTTCAATTCGATTCCATTGGTCCACATGTTGGTCTTTATGCCAGTACCAAGCTGTTTTTATTATGGTAGCTCTATAGTAGAGCTTGAGGTCTGGGATCGTGATGCCTCCAGAGGTTTTTTTTTTTTTGTACAGGAATCTTTTGGCTATCCTGGGTTTTTTTGTTTTTCCATATGAAGTTGAGTATTATTCTTTCCAGATCTGTGAAGAATTGTGTTGGTAATTTGATGGGAATTGCGTTGAATCTGTAGATTGCTTTTGGTAAGATCACCATTTTTACTATGTTAATCCTGCCTATCCATGAGCATAGGAGATCTTTCCATTTTCTGACATCTTCTTCTATTTCTTTTTTCAGGGACTTAAAGTTCTTGTTATATAGGTCCTTCACATGCTTAGTTAGAGTATTTTATATCATTTGTGGCTATTGTAAAGGGTGATGTGTCTCTGAGTTCCTTCTCAGCCTGTTTGTCTATTGTATATATGAGGGCTACTGATTTTTTTTAGTTGATCTTGTATCCTGCTATGTTGCTGAAGGTTTTTTATTAGCTGTATCAGTTCCTTGGTTGAATTTTTGGGGTCACTCGTGTTTACTATCATGTCATATGCAAATATGGAGAGCTTGACGTCTTCCTTTCCAAATTGTATCCCCTTAATCACTGTGTGTTGTCTTATAGCTCTGGCTAGAACTTCAAGTACTATATTGAATAAGTAGGGGGAGAGGGGACAGCCTTGCCTTGTTCCTGATTTTAGTGGTATTGCTTTGAGTTTCTCTCCATTCACTTTGATGTTGGCTGTTGGCTTGCTGTAGATTGCCTTTATTATGTTTAGGTATGTTCTCTGTATTCCTGATCACTCCAAGACCTTTATCATGAAGGGGTGTTGGATTTTGTCAAATGCCTTTTCTGCATCTAGTGAAATGATCATGTGATTTTTATCTTTGAGTTTGTTTATATGGTGTATTACATTGACGGACTTTTGTATGTTGAACCACCCTTGCATCCCTGGGATAAAGCCTACTTGATCATGGTGGATAATTGTTTTGATGTGTTCTTGGAGTCTGTTCACCAGAATTTTATTGAGTATTTTTGCATCAATGATCATGAGGGAGATCGGTCTGTAGTTTTCTTTCTTTGTTGCATCATCTTTGTTTGGTTTAGGAATCAGGGTAATTGTAGCCTCATAGAAGGAGTTTGGTAATATACCTTCTGCTTCTATTGTGTGGAAGAATTTAAAGAGTATTGGTATTAAGTCTTCTTTGAAGATCTGGTAGAATTCTGCAGTGAAACCATCTGGTCCTGGGCTTTTATTGTTTGGGAGATTTTAATGACTGATTTTAATTCCTTAGGGGATATTGGACTATTTAAATGGTTTATCTGGTCTTGATTTAACTTAGGTATGTGGTACCTATCCGGAAAATTATCCATTTCTTTTAGATTTTCCAGTTTTGTGGAGCAGAGGTTTTTGAAGTATGACCTGATGATTCTCTGGATTTCCTCATTGTCTGTTGTTATGTCCCCTTTTTCATTTCTGATTTTGTTAATTTGGATGCTCTCTCTGTGTCTCTTGATTAGTTTGGATAAGGGCTTGTCTATCTTGTTGATCTTCTCAAAGAACCAATTATTTGTTTCATTAATCCTTTTTATTGTTCTCTTTATTTCTATTTTATTGATTTCAGCTCTCAATTTGATAATTTCCTGGCATCTGTTCCTCCTGGGAGACTTTGCTTCTTCCTGTTCAAGGGCTTTCAGGTGTGCTGTCAAGTCATTAGCATGAGATTTCTCCAGCTTCTTTATGTGGGCATTCAGTGCTATGAATTTCCCTCTTAGCACTGCTTTCATAGTATCCCATTAGTTTGGGTATGTGGTGTATTCATTTTCATTGATCTCTAGGAAGTCTTTAATTTCTTTCTTTATTTCTTCCTTACCATTGGTGATTCAGTTGAGCATTCTTCAGTTTCCATGAGGTTGTAGGATTTCTCTAGTTTTTTTTTGTTGTTGCAATCTTACTTTAAACCATGGTGGTCTGATAGAACACAGGAGGTTATTCCAATTGTTTTGTATCTGTTGAGATTTGCTTTGTGGCCAAGTATGTGGTTGATTTTAGAGAAGGTTCCATGGGGTGCTGAGAAAAAGGTATATTCTTTTTTGTTTGGGTGGAATGTTCTGTACATATTGATTAAGTCCATTTTAGCCATAACATCAGTTAAGTCCATTATGTCTCTGTTAAGTTTCAATTTGGCAGATCTGTCCAGAGTTGAAAGTGGGGTGTTGAAGTCTCCCACTGTTAATGTGTGGGGTTTTATATGTGATTTAAGCTTTAGTGATGTTTCTTTTACAAATGTGGGTGCCCTTGCGATTGGGGCATAAATGTTCAGAACTGAGACTTCATCTTGGTTGACCTTTCCTGCGATGAGTATGTAATGTCCTTCATCATCTCTTTTGATTGATTTTAGTTTGAAGTCTATTTTGCTGGATATTAGGATGGCTACACCCGCTTGCTTCTTAAGACCATTTGTTTAGAAAGTCTTTTCCCAGCCTTTTATTCTTAGGAGGTGTCTGTCTTTGAATTTGAGGTGTGTTTCTTGTATATAGCAGAAAGATGGGTCCTGTTTTCATATCCATTCTGTTAGTCTGTGTCTTTTTATAGGTGAATTAAGTTCATTGATATTAAGGGATATTAATGACCAGTGGTTGTTTGTTCCTGTTGTTATTTTTATTTTTTTGGTGGTAGTGTGTGTGTGCTTCTCTTCTTTGGGGTTTACTACTGTGGTGTTATCTATTGCCTATGTTTTCATGGGTGTATCTGCCTTCCTTAGGTTGGAATTTTCCTTCTAGTGCTTTCTGTAGGGCTGGTTTTGTGGATAAGTATTGTTTAAATCTGGTTTTGTCTCGGAAGGTCTTGTTCACTCCATCTATGATGATTGAAAGTTTTGCTGGGTATATTGGTCTAGGTTAGCATCCATGGTCTCTTAGTGTGTGCATTATATCTGTCCAGGTCCTTCTGGCTTTCAAAGTCTCCATTGAGAAATCAGGTGTTATTCTGATGGGTTTGCCTTAATAAGTCACTTGGCCTTTTTCCTTTGCTGCCCTTAATATTCTTTCTTTATTCTGTACCAATAATAATATTTTAAAACTTAGTTGTTTTATGTCTATATAAAAATGAGATAGGAAAAGAAAGACCCCGTGATTTTTTTTCAGAAATTTCAATCATGTACAAAAAGAATGTTTACAGAATAGTAACATTTCAAACATGTGCGTAGTATTCAATATTGTATAATTATTCTTGCAAGTTGTCATTAGTAACAAAATCAGTAGAATTAATATAGTTAGTTAGAACTTGAGTGTTATTTCTGAATACAATAAAGGATTATATTTGACTTCTGTGCTTAATATGTGAGTCATGAGTAATACTGATACCGAGAAGAGGAGAAAGGTGAAAAGGAGATACGAAAGGATGAATGGTTTAACAAATATGCTCTGGACGTTGTACTTGAAATCAACCACTATCAATCTTGTTCTGTTAGGGAAGAGTTTGTTTAACTAGACTACTTCCATAGTTCTATCTTTTGTACATCTTTATTGGTCGTCAATTGTTCTTTAGACTAACGCAGTTGTTTAAGGACATCAAGTAACAATGCTATTGTCCCTTTGGTTTGTGAGAAGAGATGCATTCTGACCTGAAGAATAAAAAAATAAGTCATATATATTTTTTAATATTCTATATGTGGAATAACCAGGACAGTGGGATAGGGAAATTGGAAGGCATTTAAAAAATAGAATGTTAGTGAAGAAAATAGAGCTACTGGTTTCCATTTGAGATGCAATTGGTGTCTTCTGGCTCAGTGATGGAGTAACTTTAAAACTATGTACTATTTCCAGTTTTGCTCTCCAACTACATTGCTTATTTTTTGTTTCATGTGTATGCATCTTTATCTGTGCACCATGTGCATGCCTAGTACCCATGGAAACCAGAAGAGGGAATCATGTTTCCTAGAATTAGACATGGATTTTCTATAAGAGCCACCAGTGCTGTTCCTAACTGCTGAGCCATTCCCCCAATCTCCTTGTGGGATATCTGGATCATCATTTCATTCATTCATTCATTCATTCATTCATTCATTCATTCATTCACTCATTCATATATATTCATTCACACTTATTTATTTGCATAAATAGCTATGAATATGTATCTAAGGGTCTAGTTAGATAACTACAAAAGAAGAAAAAAGTAAAATATGAACTATATAATTATGTCTCGTAATCTACTTTCTTGTGGCTTTCTATCATCTGTTGTGTTCCTTCTCACTATATCAGAGTGATCCTTCACAAGAGAAACCTGATTGTCATTTCTTTGCACATATTCTCAGGTAACATCCTCTACTCTCCTCTAGATTACAAAAAGACTTCACAAATCTTATATAGTCAAATAACCTTATACTGCTTTCTATGCTTTAGTCTTACATACTGAAACCTTTTGTTCAAGATGTACCAACTTTCATGATTTTAATTCACTTTTTCTAAAATTCTAGACATTGTGAAGAAGTTTTATTACCTATTTGAAAAATACCTTCCCATTATCAGTACATTTGCATGGTACTCAATCTGTGCCACCAAATCATTACACTTTACCATGTAATTTTACAGTCTTTCCAAGAAATATAAAAGGTTACTTAAATTTGTATGTTATTTTTTATTTGCATATATTTTTCCTCTTTGTGTTTGGCCAGTGTTATTCTTTTCCATAGGTAAAATATCAGTAGGACTATTGTTCATTTTCTAAGACTCAGACATATTTTATTCGTGTCCATAGTTTCAATAACTACACCTAGGATTATTGATATTCTAAGAATGAAATACATGGGGAGAAGAGCTGAAGAATGTTAGAGCTTACTCACTTGCCATAGCCAAAGTGTGATTACTCTAGCAATGCACACATCCAGTGCAGGAAGCTATACAACTGTGGGGATGTTTTATTTCAAAGCACCATTGCTGTGGAATGTTCTGTATGTTAAATGTGTTGCTATGATTGGTTAATATATAAAACACTGATTGGCCAGTAGCCTGGCAGGAAGTATAGCCTTGACAAGGAGAGAGGAGAATTCTGGGAACAGGAAGGCTGAGTCAGAGAGACTCTGCCAGCCACCATGATGAGATGCAGATATTAAGATACCAGTAAGCCACATGGCAACTTATAGACTAATATAAATGGGTTAATTTAAGATATAAGAACTAGATAACAAGAAGCCTGCTTTGGCCATACAGTTTATACGCAATTTAAGTCTCTGTGTTTTTACTTGGTTGGGTGTGAGGACATGGGGAGCTGGGCCGAAACAGGATAAATAAGTATACACAGCTTTGAATGCTTCTTCTAAAACTCACTGAAATGTAAATACCATGTTTCAGGATTAGGAAGTGAGACCTTTGAAGGAAGAAAGAGTTGGAAGAAACCACTGACTTGAGTGGAAGGTGCTATTGTCTTAGGAGTGAACTATATTTGAGTTTGTATCCAAACTTCTTCCTGTCTTTCTTAAGGCACAAAATGAGAAGGCTCTCAGAAGACCCAATCCCCTGTTAGATTTACCCATCTCCACAAATATGAGTCAAATAAAATTTCATTATTTATAAACTCCCAAGTCTATGTCCAGTGTTGGTTAATATAGAATAAAATGGACAAAGACAGAATAATGTCTCCATTTTATACATTTTTATTTTTCTTCATTTACAGTTTCATGTTACACTCTAGCAGCATACTTAATATTTGCCCATCAGTATTCTTCACAAAATGAGAGTATATGTCTGCGTCAACCATTATTATAGCCACTGTGATTTTCATAGTGCCAAGCATGAAATAAATATTTGTTATATTTCTTCAATATAAAATTTTATTATACTATTATGGAAAAATGCTACATTTTATTCATCTTTTCATCACCTTTTAAACTTTAACATCTGTATCATTTGTTATGCTATGTATTTTATTTTTATGTATGTATATGTGTAAATGTCATATGCTGTGTTCATATAAGTATAAATATAAATGTTCTTTCCTAGAGCTGACCTTACAAACTAGTCTGAAACATTGACAATATCGATATACTTCTTTACCTGGGAAGGGGGAAATTTTCAGAGACTCACTCTGAGTCAAAGAATTACAGACAACTAAGGATTATTGGGAGAATAATAACTAGCCTGTCCCAGGAATGAACCCCTTTATTGATTGTTGAAGTGTTATTAGTCCTGAAACTACATGCACACCAGCAACAAAACAAACTCAGCAGGTTTGATTTATATGTTTGTATATACATTCTCACACACAACAACAACAACAATAAAGAAGAAGAATTCTTATCAACTTGAGAGTGGGATGAGGAATGGACATTGAAGGTATTGGAAGGAGACTACGTGGGTGGGAGAGGGAGGAAATTGATATATTCCCATTCCATTTACACACACACACACACACACACACACACACACACACACACACACACACACACACACACACACTACAAGCAGCTGTGGCTCACTGCTTTGTTATGGCACTTTGAGTAAAAAGCTTTTGGGCTAAGTGGTGGTGGCACACAACTTTAATCCCCAAACTTAGGAGGCAGAGCCAGACAGATCTCTATGAGTTTGAGCCCAGCCTGGTCTACAGAGCAAGAGCTTTTGCTTTTCTTTTTTTGGAATACTGCATTCATTTCTACTAAGCTTTTAGGCTTTAATGTCAAGATATTTTTTTTTCTGATCATCTATTAGTAACCTGATAGACCAAGTAGGACTTTAAGGGAAAATGGCTTGAGCAGAGAGCTGACAAACATAACAGGTATAGGTCAGAGGACAAAGACTAACTAGTAGCCTCAGTCATGCCATTGAACTGCTAAGGCATGATACATCACTTGCATATAAAGAGAAAGATTTTTGTGTATGCTCTGTGCAAGAGCCATAGGAAATTGTTTAGAAAGCAAGTCTTCTAGTAAAAATAGTGTACATGAAAATTATTTCTCCAAATAACACTTCTTGCTCATTGCACTACTGTTTGGAAAGCATGTTCAGGGTCATAGCAAAAAAAAATATAATCATCTGTGAAAACAAGAGAAATATACAGATTTTAGTTTCTTGAAAGGCTAATATAATGCTTCCTAGATTCTGTGCTTAATCCAAGAACATGTGCTAATTTGACACACCCCTAGATCATTTAGTGAAGTAGGAGATCCGCTAAGATCTTGAGGTTTTGTGTTGGCAGTAACTGCCCCAACCATGAATTCTAGATCCACACCTTCCCATTTGTGTTGGAGAAGCTCACCTCCTTAATATCTCCTCAGATTTCCAAATCATCCTTCAACAAATAACTATTTGAACTGCTTGGAATTATAATAAAACCTCAGTCTTACATTTAATTCAATGCTCTTCTCTCCTCTAAATAAGAGTAGATCCATATCTCCAGAGTCTTAGAGTCTCAAAACATGCTTTTCCAAAAAGCCAGTTTTCCTCTGGTTTTCCACTCAGAGTTGGCCTCAGATAGTACACTGGACATGTAAAGGATAGCAGCATTACAGACCTTCCTCATCATCCATTTTCTTGATGTATCACAGCTATAGTGAAAGTTAGAGTCAAATTTAGACAAAAGTTAATGAAACCTTTAAAATATTTTAATGCCAGTATTTTATAATAAAAAATATGAGGCATCACAAGTAGGTAAAATATTTATTTAATTAGCAGTTACCTTTAGCAAACTGAAAATTCTATTTTCAAGTTGTACAATTTTAATTGTGTTTTCCAGTTTTTTGAAAAAACAAAACAAAACAAAACAGATTTCTTATTTTGAATTTGTCAGCCTGAACATGTAATAAATCATACTAAGCCACCAGGAAGAAATAAATAACCAAATAATTTTTCTTTCATTTCCAGTAACACTAGAATGAAAATATTTGTTGGAAAAAAATCAAATCATGTCTTTAGTTAATTTGACTATAGGCATCATTACTCCTCCATTCTACCAAAATTTAAAAAAACTCTAAAGTTTTAAATAATAATATTAATAAAGTCTCCAGAAGCATAGATACACTGGGATAACACAGAAAATATCTAGGTGAGGAAATAATTTCACTTTTATGTACAACTCAGGCAAACACACATTTATTATGCAAGTAATACTTGCTTTTAATTTGAGGAATTTCTAACTTAAATCTGAAACTTTTATTGTAATATGCAATAACATTTTGCCCATATTAAGTCAGGAAGTGTTGCTTATCTTCTTCGTATTTTGGGTTTCAAAGACAAAGTACTGACTATGCGTGTTCTTTGTGCAGAATCTCCCTGAGTACTGCAAGCAAGCTCTGTCTGGTGGTCCATGAAGGGTGAGAAAAGGCAATCATTGCTGATGGCCTACAGAGACCCGGTAACTTATTGGAGGTATATGCACCAGACTGGGATCTGGTGGGAGCACATGAAGAAAATCCCTTATAATGAGAACGAAAGAGTGGGCAACAGGAAATACTTGAATGACTCATACAATAGCCACGAAACACATAGAAAATTATTTTCTTTTCATGTAGTGTAAGTTGTAGGTATACATGGAAGAAAAGCTATTTCAGAATACTTGCTAGTGATTGCAAATAAAGGGATTTTGAGAACACACTTGAAAGGAAAACGCTTTTTCTATTAAAGTAGTCTGAATTTTGTTTTTATTAGCATTAAAATCACTTGCATTAGTCCAGTATGATTCCAAAAGGCAGGATTTAGATTAGGAGTTTTTTTTTTTAAAGTGAACTTCCCATTGCTCAAATTGTTGATAAAATATAGTTATTTGGACTGGCGTAACCTTTGCCTTACTTTTGTTGATTAAAATTCTCCCTCTGAAGCTGGCTTTAGAAAGCCATTAGAAATAAATACTGCCCCATTAATGATGCTCAGCTGAGTAATTAGTGGGCATTGTAGAGCCTTTGTGTCAGAACTTTTACAGAGACTTTCTTGGAACAGAAGCAAACATTAATCTGGGAATAATTTAATCTATTTATACTTAATTTACATTGCTTAATATTTTGATACCACTTGAGTTTGAACTAAAGGCTAGTATCTGCTTCTACTGCACTCTTAAAATTATAATCAAGTGTATGTAAGAGAATATTAGGAAAAAATAAAAGTAATTAGCAAGTTGATACGTTAGCAAGGCTCCTGTTAAGTGATTACAGCAATTAGCTGATGAGGACACACTGAGAGTTCTAAAAATGCATTTAGATTTCACACATTTTCTCTTAACGGGTTTTTTCTTTTCTTTTCTCTCCTCTGTTTCCTCAGATTTCTCTCCCTCCTCTTGCCCCCAGGCTTTTCTTCTTTGACCTCTTTTCTCCGTCCATACTTGCAGTAATAACTGATTGTAAATGGAACTAAAGATGGAGGTATGGCATGACTTTCTTCTTTCCAACTATGTAAGTATGTATAAAATATGTATCAACAAAAATATTCTAGGTTGGATAGCATCCATTTTAAAACTATATTTCCTTTATTTTTAAGACTATAACATGATTACACTAGTCTCCCCTTCCTCCCTTAACAACTACCTATGTGCCCTTCCTTTCTCTCTTAACTTTGTATTCCCTTTTGTTCATAAATTGTAGTGGCATGCATATAAAAATATTTTACAAGCCTAAATATATAAATACAACCAGGTTAGTCTTTATAGTGATACTTGCACATGTGTTTTTAGGGCTGACCATTTGGTATTGCGTACCAAGTTGGCAGGCTCTTTCTTCAAGGATAGTTCTGTAGCATTCAGCATTCCTTAGTAGTCTGTATTAATTGTACAGGGTTGAAGGCATCTGAGCTTTTCAGGTCTAGTATGTTTATTATCATTATCTTCTTGTTGTACTCAATCATCTTTTGCACATTGTCTTTTTTTGGCTCCATTTTTGCCAAAATGGCACTTTGAATAAAAAATGTCTCCCATAATGATGACTTTTGAAGATTTAGTTTCCAATTGTGGCACTGATTGGGGACATTTAAGTGGGATAGTCTTGCTGGAGGAAGTACGCCACTGGGGTGGGCTTTGAGTTGATACAGCCTTGCATGGTTTCCAGTTCACAATCTGTGCTTCAAATTCTTGCAGTTAAAGACATGAACTCTTAGCATCCTGTCCTGGTGGACTACTGTGATGCCTCTGCACCATAACAGATTTGTCCTTCCAAAACCACAAGTTGAAATAAAATCTTCCATTAGTTGCTTTGGGAAAAGGTGTTTTATAACATCAATACAAAGTCAATAATATAAAGCCCAATTAAATTTTACTTCACTTCCAGAATCACCAATTACAAAGATTTGTCTATCTTCATAACTTCATCAAAAACTATTTATGTTCTAATAGTTTTACAGCAAATTCTCCCTACTATATGTAACCATTTCTTTAGCAGGTATTGGTTTATACATTTTCCCAAAAACCAAATAAAATTTTAGCAATAAGTACTAGAGTATTAAAAGGTTGTTGTTTTGTTTTGATTTACGTTTTTTCAAGTTTTAGAATAAAATTTAAAACATGTTGGATAAACGCATATTAATTAATAGATTGAAAGAATATATTTTCTCTAGATGATCCATTTTTAGATAAAATTTATGAAAAAATAGAAAAAATGCATGAATCAATTCTCTGCTTCAAGTTTTAAAAATATTGCTCATATTTTTATTGTTACTATATTGTATAAATTTACTATATAACCTTGTTAACAAGAAAAAGAGGTAGTCTGATAAATAAAACAAGAGAAATATCTCAGTGTTCATTCCCTGACAATTTTACAGCGTCCTATTAGAGGAAGTTTCAAATTTGGTGCCTGACATTTAAGAGTGTCACAATAAACACTTACAAGATTGCATTATTAACAAAACTGACTTCCTAATAAGTGTATGTTTGTTTTTCTCTCTAAGTGATACATACACATTTCATCCTCTATTTGGACTTGATTTCTAAATATATTCTCCATTGTCTTGTAATAACTGACAGTCACCATTTCTCCATGTCAGTAATAAAGTCCCAACTTACAGAGATAGCATAGTTTGTACTTTTGCATGTGAGAAAAACTAAAGTCTAGTGAAATTTTCAATAGTATATAGAAAATATAGCCTATTTCATTTGTTCCCATTAATTAATGTGTTCACTTGAGCAGTAGAAGAGTACCTCTAAGTACAAAAGTTATATTTAGATGTCCTAACTTCTTAACCACATGATGGTATGAAACAGAATTTGCATTCTCTTCATTAAAGTACACAATTGCTGATTCCCTAGAAAACTAACACATTCTGAACCTTAGAGAAGCACACATGCATTCTTTTGCTGTCTGCCATCTACTTTCAGGGACTTTGATGAGAAAATGCTGTTGTTACCCGCAGTCAATTTAGTTTTCCTTTGTGGTTATTTGCATTATATATTATGGCTAAATTATTTTCTAAAGCAGGTACTGCAAACATACTCCTAAGTGTTTTCATTAACACTGTTAGATGTTCCCCTTTCAACTTTAAAACTTACTCCTCTAATAATTAATGTTTGTGTTGTTGATGAATGGCCAATGTAGAAAGAGCTGTTGCATTGGGCCTTAGCAAGCTTGCCTCAGGCTCAAAGAATTCATTCATGAAAACTGCTATGTCATCAAAAGAAACCTTAAGGAAGCAGGTAAATCCCAAAACAAACAACATTTTATTGCTTTTTTTTTTTTCCCCTGGAAACAAGACATTGCAATCAACCTGAATCAGCACAATAAAAAAGTCTAGAAATGGATGCATAGCTCAGATGTAGAAGGGAGGGGATGATTAAAGCCCTGGATTGTATGCCCAGTACCACAAATAAACATAAGGAATTTTCCTCTAGTGTAATTCTTAGAAGAAAAGTAGCCTGAAGTTACTTGGCTTTTCAGTCTGATTCATGGTGGACTCCTTAGAGAGCATACTGCTCTACTCTTCCCTAGTGGGAACGTTCATTTTATTCTATGAGATGAAGTCTGACTCCATTCATGAGTCACAAACAAAGTCTTATAAAGTTAATATTCACAGTCCTACTTTTGACAGTGAATAAAATGAGTAGGTAGATATGTATCCTCATGTCTGCTTTTCCTTATGTGATTGCAGATGGAGAGGATCTAAAATATCCTTCATAAATTAAGTAAATAATTTTGAATTGAAAAATTGAACCAATGATTGCATAGAATATTAAGACACTGAATTAATAATTCTAAAAAACCCACCCAGTTAGAACCTGAGATGTGCCCACCTCTGCAATAGTGACTTTACTGTTAGAAGTGGGGGAAACAATTTGTAGCTAGAGTTTTCTTTTTGTAGTTAGAGTTTTCCTGCCCGGCCCACAGTTAGGATAAATCTCTCTTACCCACCAGTCCCACAGCCACTCAGACCCAACCAAGTAAACACACAGACACTTATATTGCTTACAAACTGTATGGCCACGGCAGGCTTCTTGCTAACTATTCTTATATCTTAAATCAACTCATTTCTGCTCACTGGTACCTTACATCTCGCTTGTCATGGTGGCGGCTGGCAGTGTCTCCCTCCTCAGCCTTCCACATCCCAGAATTCTCTTCTTGCTTGTCCTGCCTATACTTCCTGCCTGGCTACTGGCCAAACAGTGTTTTATTTATTAACCAATCAGAGCAACACATTTGACATTTGACGTACAGAATATCCCACAGCAACAATTGCCTTCTGAATGGACTTCAGACCAACTCCACAGGGTCAGGGTGAATAATGCCTGATTCAATAAGCCAGTCTATCAGCCCAGGTCTGAGGCCAATGCAGTGAGAGAATTTCTGATGGATGCTAAATTAACACAGTAGCAAATGCTCTCTGATTACCTAGGCTTATACCCATAGCCATATGTGGCTCACACTTTTACTCAGAAAAGGCCATCAAACAATGAATACTTTTGAATGGAGAGACTCACAGGTACCCAACTTTCAGAAAATAAGTGACTGATATGGGCCCATTCCTAAGCAAGTCATCTACACTACCCACATCTAAGAACACTCCAGAAGAAGAAAAGTCTAGAAGACAGTGTAACAGGCCAAGAACCACTATTCCCTACACTTGATATGACCACAATCATGAACTTACATTAACTGCAGTTACCTGCACTGGTCACATTACATTTCAGAAGAGGAAGAATCATTGTCTTTAATTGTTCGTTCTCATCTGGACCCCCAGGCTCCAGTGGATAGTGACCTAGATGTTAATGTTTAATCTGAGTAGGTCACAAAACAAATGAATAGACATGAACAAGAAAGAAAATTTGGGGAGGGGTGGTGATAGAAAATGTTCCAGGATTTCAAGGATACTAGAGGTAAGGTACTCATTATGCACTTTGTACATGTGCAAAATTATATAAATAATAATCACAAAACATGTATATGATATTGAAACCATAATGAAGGAAGAACTAATTGCTCTTTGTAGCTGGTAAAAGTTTATCAATTCAAGGTTAGAAAATTGGCACAATGCTAGGATAGAAAATGAAATGAAGGGGGAAAAATCAATTGGATGGAAGACATGCACTGAAGAATTTCTTTCTGATGAGGTTATACCAGGTTATTCAATCATCACGTGAACCATGTTACTATATTCATTATTCCTCTCATTAATGACAGGTATGAGGTTGTGAATTTAAGAAATATTTACTGAATGAATTGAAATGTTTAAAAAATAAGAGTCAGAGGATAGAACTGATACTAAGAAATTAGGTAGACAGATGACATTATCTTCAAAAAGGAAAGTTTCGAAATTACCGGTGGATAGCACAAGTAAGTCAGTCAGTCACCAAAGTCCATTAAGAGGTGGCTTAGCATTGGATCTGTGATCTCAGTCTAAGAAAGTGTGCAATCTGAATGCCTGTATTCACGATACTGGGCTAGTCTTTGAGTTTATAGATAATGCCCTCTATACCACAGTTTTCTTCCTCAGTGTGAGCATCCCTGTTCTTAGATATTATCTGTTGTCAGAGGGAAGCTGAAAAGCCGTAGTAGTCTATTGATCCTGAAGAAAAGAGGGATAATGAAAATCCTATGATGTGACAGTCTGGTGCTTGTCTGGAAATACTGGAATACAGGTGGTCACATGAGGTGATGGGTGTTTGAAGATTCACAAGCCTTTTGTGCTAGCATGGAGGAGACACACAGAGAAAATAAAGACAAACTGATTATTCAAATTCCTCCACCCATAATGAATTAACCCACTAACAATAGTGACTACTAACACACACAAACACACAGTCAATAATGTATTCAGTTCTCATCTCAGCCTTGAAAGGTGGGTTTGATCACTTAAGTTACTTATCAGAGAAGGGAAATGAGAGGTTGAATGAATTTCTCCAGTTCGAAAAGTAGCAAAAGCAGGGATACAAAGTCGTGTCTGCCTGTCCCTAAACCTTAGCGATTTTATTTCTAAGCCCCTTTCCCATCCCACCTGGAGAAGCCAGTACAGAAAATACAATTTCCGAGAAGCAGAAAAAGGATTTACTCATAGAAAACATCCCCCTGCCTGCCAAGTGATGCTTAAAATCCCCTTAACAGGGTGTTAAATTCTTTGCTTCTACAGTCTGAGATAAGGTTTAAAATGCAAATAAACTTTAGAGAGATAACATTTGGATATAAATTCATGAGAAAATAAAATCTTTTTTTGTGAGCAGATTTATTGAGGGAATAAAGATTATGCACCACATGGCATATAAAAGAGAGGGCAAACTGGGGCAAGAGAAGGGGGATGTGGAATGCTGGGAAGAACTTTTCCTGCGTGGCCATTACTCTGAGGTGACGCTCTGCCCTGAGTTTGATTCCAGCATCCCATTAGGGTGTTTGAAAAAGACTAACAGGATAAAAAAGACCTGGGTAGTTCCAGATGAACTTCATATTTTGTAAGTCTGTAGGGAATAGAAACAATAATACTCAGAGGAGTTGGAATATACTTAAACTGTTCATTTTTGATTTTCTGAAAGCTGCTACAAAGCCATCCAACTTCCCTGTTTTGTACTCCACCTCCTAAAAGCTCTGCATGCATCTGTGCTCAGAGAGCCATTTCCTCTGCCAATGTTGTCTCTGGGAGAAGAGGCAAGTTAAAAGAAGGGGATTTTGCTTCTCCTGCAATATAAGAAAATCTGCACAGCTGCCACAGACATGCTCCAAGGGTAACATCTGGAAAACAGAGTCTCCCTGTTGATTAAATCATCGCCACTTAGCAGCAAACACACACCTTTTCTCTTGCCTTTACCTCTCTCTCTTTCAATACCCAGGTCATAGCTTTAAAGATAAATGTGTGTGTGTGTGTGTGTGTGTGTGTGTGTGTGTGTGTGTGTGCATTACTTTCTATATTTAAAGGTCATATGGAATTTGTAACAGTTAGGAATTTTCATGAACTAAAGTGTGTGATAATAAAACTGTAATATGTTTCATGAATACTCATTTTAATTTCTATTAATATTCAATTATTATGAGGCCTTATATTAAAGAGCTGAACTCTTAAAAGATTTAGACATTTATTAATTGTTATGTATGGTTAATATTTCTGAGGTTATTAGTTATCAAGGGGTTCTATTTATAGTAATTAAATTTGAAATAATTTAAGATGAAGTTAGTAAAAGAAATCTGTAAGGGGTTTATTTATTTTTCAAGGGATTATAAATTCTCTTCCAGAATGGAAAGAACAATTTCCATGTCCACTATAAAAGAAAATAGTATTAAGTAAAAAAGTTGTCAGTATATCCATAAATAACTAAGGACATCAGATCACAGTACACTCACGTGCACACACACACACACACTCACACACACACAAACACAAACACACACACAGCTACACATGCACATACACAAATTCACACACATGCACATGCACAGTACACGCATACATACAAACACAGACACACACATGCCCATGCATCATATACATAAACACACACACTGTACCTACACACACACACACACACACACACACACACACACACAAACACACAGCCACAATGAACTCCATTATCATGTATAGTTTGTATGTACTAATCAAAATAACTTAAGAACATAATGGATTTCAAAATATACTATTAATCAATAGAAATTGTTTCTATGTGCACTTTAAAATTTTTCATTTTATATTTTTCCTGAAATATTACTGGCATCTGAAAACAGAAAAAAATGATATTACTGTATTGTCAAGGTTGAAACAGCGTTAAACTACTTTCCTACAAAACAGAACACAGAACTCATGGACTTGCTGTAAAATGATTAAGAATACAGGATGTAAGAGAATAAAGCTATGGGTTGCTCAGCACCATTTCACTTTTTTCTATGCCCTGGACATTATTTTAAGGGAAAGTAGGGACTATTGACCAAATTCAATGGCATATGGAACCACTTTTCAAGGAAATACAAATACTATCCATATGTTGAATATTTATTGTAGACCAGATTCTGGCATGTAATATTACACGTTGCCCTTGTATTTCCGGATCATATGACAAGTATATGGATGTAGGAGCAATGTCTTTCATTGTTTCACCTTACAAAAGTGGAATGAAACCCTCCAATATTAGACAATTCATCCAAGATAGCCAAATCAATAATAATCAAACATTATCTCACTGCTGACCTCTCCTCTCTATGTGAGTATGCACTATTATTACCAACAATGTAATCAAATTTCCAGTTCAATGCAGAAGATCAGTTTCCACAAGTAGTGGTTTTTTTGTTTGTTTGTTATGTTGTTGGTTTTGTTTCTGTTTCTTTTCTTACCGGGATCATTTTCAAGCTTTCATAGAGAAAGTTCCCATGAAGAATTATTTACATAAGAACTTTTCCAGTGCACAGAGCCAGCCCATTGAAGTTTCCGTGTCAATGATGCTTCTTTTATTTGGTGGATAAAGTTGTTGACATTCTCAAGAAATGCTCAATCAAAGTGAGAGATTTATTATGTAGAAGTATGAATTGCTTTTCATACATAAAAAACACTACTAACAGGCTGGAGAGATGGCACAACAGTCAAGAGCACTGGCTGTTCTTCCAGAGGTCCTGAGTTCAGTTCCCAGCAACCACATGGTGGCTCACAACCATCTGTAATGAGATCTGGTGCCCTCTTCTGGCGTGCAGGCAGAACACTGTATACATAATAAATAAACCTTTAAAAAAAGAATTTATACTGTATCAACGTGATAATAGAAAAATAAATTATTTTTAAAAAACTCTACTAACTATTACTTACAATGGGATTTTACATCCAGCATCTATTTTTAAGAATAAAGCATCTGGGGTATAATGTAACAGAAGTCCTATTGCTGGCTCTATTTTAGCTAAAAACATAAGGAAGAAAATAAGTAATACTCTTAAATGTAAGTTCAAGGTATTTAAAAGTAATAAAAAATTTAATAAATGACCAAACTGGTAAATATGTTTTATTTATAGAAGATAATTTCATAAAAATTTTAAATATGCATAATCAATGGCATGCATTATAATTATTTTGCCTCTATATACATTATATGCTTCATTCAATATGCCCAGACCACTGATAGAAGGACCTATAAAAGTATCAGCAAAACAATTAATATGAACATTCATTACACATATCTATTACACATATTTGGATTTCATAATATTTTGGTTGCACTAATGCTTGAATTTTACTTTCATTACATTAAGGTTTATACTTCATTATAAATTTTACACAACAGAAATTTCACTAAAACTTGACTTTATCTAGGTTTACACACTCTGATATAATGCCAGTTCAATTTTCTTAGCTGAACTTCAAAATAGATAACCTTTTCTATGTAGCATTTATATACTGAGAAAAAAATGGCATTGCCTTACAAAATGTTATATATATTTCAAACTCACTTCATCTTTCTCCCTCATTACTCAGTAATACCTTTCTTATGTCCCAACTTCAATATTGTGTGAATGTTTATGTGGCGTATGTCTGCTATGAGGGGTGGAGGGGATGATGTTTCATTCTTCACCATGGCAGGATACTATGACAGTGAACTGCAAGGGGTAGGTATCTTGTTGATGACTTCCACCTTGTAAGTTGCGAAGTTTCAGTCATTATACACCTGTCCAATCTCTAACAAATCAGAAACACTTCTATCGAAATTTGGTCTGTAAAAATGAGTACCAATGCACAGAATAAATGGTGAAGCTAGTGGCCAAGTTTCTTCATAAGTAAACCAAAGGACCCTGGACCCCCCATTTTTTAAATAAGCAAAATTAGTAGGGCTCATTGGCTCTGGGGAAACTTCATAATTCCTATCCTCTGAACCACTGTGGCTCACGAATCCAAATTATAACTGAATGTGGTACTGAATGCTTATAATTCTAGCACTTGGAAGCCTGAAGTTGTAGGATGGTGGATATAAAGCTAGCTTAGGCTACTATGTAAATTCCAGGCCAGGATAGGCTCAAAGGTCTACAAGGAAAAGAATGTGTAATAGTTACTAATGGTGCTTCATTAATCAGAAATAATGAAATGGATGAAACCAAAGTTAAAGAGTTAGACGGAGAAATGAACGAATGTGCTTCAGGAACATGGACACTTTTATACTAGGCCAAGGCGACACCAGCTCCAAGAAGATTGCTGAGACAGTGTGCCACTTCACACACCTGTTCCCCGGAGAGCATCAACAGCATGAGGGGTTTAGGAGCTCATAGGCCTGAACAGAAAACTGTGTGAGGGGCATCGTTACTTAAAGAGAAATAGGATTGGACGACAGCCACATCAAAGCACAAATGCACAAATGCACATGTGAACTGACTCATTTGTTTTCATATCCTTTTGGGATTACGAGTAGCCATTAATAATGTTGTTGTTAATAATAACATTGGTGGAGGATGAATTAGAAGGGCAGCCCATGCAAATTTTGCATGGTAAATTTGCTAGTAAAAATGCTAAGGCACATCAATGAAGGTATAACCAATATTTAGGCAAAATTCTATTTTAAAACAAATAATGATTGTTAAGAAATGCTTACTTGAGATTTAACCTCTCTGGATCTGTGGGTTATAGCATGATCATTCTTTACTTAACAATTAATATCCATACCATGTGTGCCTTCCTGGGTCTGGGTTACCTCACTCGGGATATTTTCAGGTTCCATCTATATACCTGCAGATTTCACAATGTCATTTTTTAACAGCAAATAATGCTCCATTCTGTAAATGTACCACATTGCTCTATCCATTTTCCAGTTGAGGGATATCTAGGTTGTTTCCATTTTCTGGATATTATGAAGGGCTGCTATTAACATAGTTGAGCAAGTATCTTTGTGTTAAAATGGGGTGTCCTTTGGGTATATGCCCAGGAGTGGTATATCTAGGTATTGAGGTAGATCAATCCCCAATTCTCTGGGAAAGTGCAATATTGATTTGTAAAGTGGCTGTAAATGTTTGCACTCCCACCAGCAATGGAGGAGTGTTCCCATTGATCCACATCCTCACCAGTATGAGCTTTTATTTGTGTTCTGGATCTTAGCCATTCTGTTGAAGTCCTTTTCATTTGTATTTCCCTGATGACTAAAGACATTGGACATTTCTTTAGGTGTTTCAGCCATTTGAGATTCCTGTGCTAAGAATTCTCTGTTTAGATCTCTAACCCATATTTTAATTGGATTGTTTGGTTTAAATACGAACTAAGATGAGTGATTTCCCTAAATACAAGATTGAGGTTGTATATTTTTAATAGCTGAGAAAAGGAGAAAAGTAGAGGAAAATAGGTAAGCCACAGGAAGAAAACAGTCATTTTAACTGTACTAAAATTTAAGATGTTTGTCATTGATAATAGCAGAAAGGAGCCAATGAAAGTGCATGATTAAATATGACCTTTATATCTGTCTCTTACATATATGCACTCTCTCTGTCTCTGTCCCTGTCTGTCTCTCTGTCTCTCTCTCTCTCACACACACACACAAATTCACACACACACACACACACACACACACACACACACACACACAAATGCAAACACCCAAGCGCAGTTTAAATGGAGTTCAGTGAACAAGAAACACTTTGCTGAAGACTTACAGGAAGGGCTCTTCTAAACAATGTAAATCAAAAAGAGAGAGCGGGATGATGTAATTATAGAGAAAATATAAAGTACCATTTTTGTTTTAAGCATGCATAAGAGTTAGATGTTCTTCAGAGTAAGTACAGGCAGTGGCAGAAGGGACAACTTGGGGTACCCAGGGGGCAGTGGAAGAGTGGTGACAGAAGCATTTTTTAGACCAAAAGAAAGACATGATTCCAACACACAGACAAGAAGAACCTTCGGTAAGCAGAGGACATAACAGATGTAAACATGAACTAGATAGCAATCGGGTTTTCGGCTAAGGGTGAAAGTGTCAAAGGATGCTCACCTTATGCTTTGAGTTTCTGGATGAAACCTAAAACAAGGTTCTTCTTGAGAGAAGATAAAAAGGATTCGCAGGAATGAACTAGACGCCCTGTGCAAAATATCATACAGGTCTACAGCAACTTCACAAGGAAAAAAGGAAAGATGATTGTCACAGAGGTAAGAAGATTGGCAAAAGCTTTCTTCAGGCATGGAAGCTTGCTCTAATGGATGAACAGGGAAATAATGAAATCAGCTCAGGCATATTAACAGCCAAAGCTGTGATGTGTAGTGTAGCTTCTAGCTGAAAAGAAAATTACAGGAACAACAATTCTAAAGCATAATAAGCTTTCTCTCAAAGCAATTCAAGAGAGCTTATTTATAGGTGATTGGGAAGAACCACAGTGTCAAAGACTAATTTTGAGTCAGAACACTTTTCAATATGTGCCTTGGAAGTGAGATGTGCAGGTAGAAGACTGGTAGCAATATGAGTTGATGCTACAATTCCCAAATTTTATAATATGGCTTGATAAAAAAATTCAATTAGAAAAGACCCTGGTAGAATACAGGTTTCTCATAGGGTTAGATAATGTACTGGGCTTTCAATATGAAAGGATAAACATTTTTCATAAAGCTGAAATAATTGAGTTGAAATAGTAAGGTTTTGATTGCCACTGCCTCAATCCCGTTGCTTTGTAATTTAGAGAGAATATTTGATGTTTTCTGCTATTATTATAATTTGAGAATCCTGTTTAAATGAAGGCAGGATGACTAACTTACCATGCCAGAAACACCAGTGAGATAAACAGAGTGTAGAATAGCAAGAGTGATGGATGATGCTCAATTACAAGAACTGGCTTCCTCTTGCTGGTCCCAAAGGAACTTCCTCACCTGAGAGAATTTACTGAGGACTGGTTCAATGGAAGTACAAACATCGGAATCTCAGCTACTATATTTTAAACACTTTTAGAATTTTATCATGTCTTATTTTTAGGCTTCCAAATTTAAATTGCGGAATAATGCTCATCTCAGCAACTTAATATCTATAGCCAACATACATAAATTAGAACAAAAAAGCACATAAAGATATTTATCATGTGAGTAAAACTATTAAGTTAGTAGGGAGAAAGCAGGATATAGTGATTGTAACTCATACATTTTTCTGTGAGAACTTTAGTTGTGCAAAATATGCTATTCCATCAGCAAAACTTATAGCATTTATAGATCAGTAAATTATCTTTTTTATTCTCCAGGTATCTGGCATAGCACAAAGTTAAAAAGCACTCCATAGTGTATTTTTGTGCTTGACAGTAAACACTATGAATACTTCACAAGGCAAATTTAATCTTCATTTTTCCTATATCAACTATGAGCAAAATATCCATGCTGAATTTGTTCAAAATGTTAACAGTTCTGAATCATGCATTTATTGCAAAGGAAGGTTATTGGCTGTCATTGCTGTAAAGGACTCTAGAGCTTAGAAGTCCATTCACAACTGAAGAAACATTTAATATATTTAGGGTGTTTTGTTTATTTTATGGTATGTGCATATGCATAAGTGCTACAGTGACAACCTTCAGAAAGCAGTTCTTTCATTTTACCAAATTATTTGTGTGGATTGAATTCATGTCAGATTTGGCATCAGGTGCCTTTAAGTACTGAGATGTATGTCTCTTTGGGGCCTATGTTAATAGTGCTACCACTATTACTCTGAGCTTCTAAGAGAATGACAATTCTATTGTTGACAAGGAAAACTATAGCATCATGTGATCTTCAGTCCTCCTGATCATCAGAGCAGCCAGAGCTGATATTTTGTTGGTTTTTCTTTTTACTAGTTTTCTAACTCTACCCATACCTAGCTACACAACTACTTCACTATGTAAACCCTTGTTTTGATTTAAAATATATTTTTCTCACGTTATGTCCTAATTACTATTTTCCTTGTCTCTGCCCTTCCATGTTTTCCCCCCTATCCAGATCCACTCTTTTGTGTGTCTCTCATTAGAAAACAAAGAACAAACAAACCAAAAAAAAAACAGAAAAAAAATAGATTTTTAAGTGATCACAACAATGCAATAATATAATAAAATATAAAAGGTAAGATAAAGATAAAACAAAAAATAACACATTGGGGTTGAACAAGACAAACAAACAGAAGGAAAAGAGCCAAAGAGAAGGCACAAGAATCAGAGACTCACTTGTTCACACAACCAGAGTTTCAAAAAAAAATATACACATACACACACACACACACACACACACACACACACACAAACAAACAAAAAACCTCCACTAAACTGAAAGCCATAATAAATGCACAGAAGACATTGTGAAGACTTGTGCAGGCCCTATAGCTGCTGCTTCAATAATCTAAGTGAGTTCATATGAGCTTTGCTCTTGATTTAGAGCAATTCGTTAGCTTGGTGTCCTCCATGCTTTCTGACACTTACATATTTCCTACCTTGTCTTCCATGGGGTTCCTGATCCTTGAGGAGAGAGATTTGATAAACAGATGTCATTAAGAGCTAAGTATTCTAATGTTTCTTACTGTCTACATAATGTCAGGCTGTGGGTCTCTGAATTAGCTTCCATCTGCTGCAGGAGGAAACTCGGAAACTTCTCTGACAATGGCTGAGCAAGGCACTGATCTATGAGGATAGCAGAATGTCAGCAGGAGTCATTTTATTTTCACTTTTGTTCTTTAAGAACAATAATATTTGGTTTTACCCTAGATATCTGGGCTATCTAGGCTCTGGTTCTTGGTCACCCAAGCAGTTTGGTATGGGTTTTATGTCCTAGAGTAGTGTAACATGAATTTTAAAAGGCCTTATTAATAAAAACAAAACCTGGAGCTAGGTATTAGGGCAAATTCTGAAAGATCAGAGAGACAGAACAAGCCACAGCCAACCTCACCTAATTAGTTTCTCAGCTGATCTTGTTTCCTCAAACTGGAAGCCTCTGAGTTCTCACCTGAATGGATCTGCTAAACTGCTGCTTGTGGCGACAGGACCAGGCAGGACACAGGAAAACTTCTGGCTACAGAATGGACTTTACGTCAAATCAGATATTGGTTGGTTACTCTCACAGGATTTGGCTCACTGTTACCTAGCATGTCTTTCAGGCAGGACAGCATTGTAGATCAAAGGGCTTGGGACGGGGTTGGTGTTTACATTTTTCTTTTGGTCTTGTACAGAGTATCTTCCTGTACCAATGATGCTAGAAAATATGGGTGAAGGTTCTATATAGACACCAGCTTGACCTCTCCATGTTCAATGAGTTACATAGATGATGCCTTAAGCAACGGAACTTTGCTGTTAGTTTATGGAGAACAACCTATAGCTTTGGCAACAGTCTGGGTTGTTTGGGGATTTCCATAAGACACCTTTGGACAACAACTCAGTTAGATGAAACCCAATCATGGTACTGGAAGCTTCATTTGGTGACAAGAGATGGCCAGATGGGGTTCTATCTCCCTGATTACTTGAGGATTTAATTTTTATAATTCTATTTATATCACCTTCTTACATGTATATATTTTAGGAAGCTTCTACTATGTTACATTTGTTACTCGTCCTCAAACGGCCTTTAATTTAAGCTCTTTCTCCATGATTCCCTCCAACTGGGGGATATTATAGGGAAAATTCTGACCCCAAATGTTCTTGTACCTGGAAACAAGGCTTTTTGAATTTGTAATTAATTTAAAATAAGGGTATAGTACGGATTAGTCCAATGTTGCTTGTATGATTACAATATGATACTAATATTCAGATATACGACACAAGGAGAAACAATTGTATATATAGAGTGTTCACATGAAAGCGACCCCTCAGATAACCTGATGATTTACCTCTGGAGTAGATTTCATTTTTTAAGACATTATCTTTGATACATTGTTTCTTTAGTCCTTGAAGATCAACACCAAAGAAAATAAAGTATACAAGTAGGTTTGTAGATCTGTGTGTAAGACTCCCCATCAGCCATATTAGTGACAATATGGACCTCACATTCTTACTAGAGGAAAGAAATTATTCAAGAAGCCCAGAGAGGGGAATCATCATGCCTAAGTGATCTTTCTGTGTTCAAAAATTATAAATGTCTGTGCTATTTTTGTTCCCCCATTTCAGAAATAATGATTTCAAAAACAAGCTTAACACTCCCTAAAGTAAAGGGGTGAGTAGAAGAAAGAATTTAAATTACCTGCTAATGAGTAAAACTCCTTGGTGTATAAAGCTAAACTTTAAGTTACTAATTCAAAGATTTTTTGTTTAATGTATAATTTTAAAATGCATTCCAATTTTAGTGTTTAGGGCATTAGGAAAGCTGAAAAGCATGGCTTGAATGCATTCTAATTATAAAATTAAAAGACTGGATATTCAAGTACTTGGTATGCCACTTTCAAACACTTTCAAACAATAATAAGCACTTCACGTAAGCAACAGTCTTACAAATTCAAAGAATAGATCTTTCAGTAACAGTAAGTGTAAATAAAATGTGATTTTCTTATCTGAAGACAATGCAGAGAAAGAGAGCTCACGAAACACTTGTCTGCAATATACCTGTAAATCTCAGCCATCTTCTGCGAGAGTATATTGCTGATAAAAAGTGACTCAGAAGTGAACAGCATAGTTGATATTGGTAATGCTTTAATGGATAAATCACTGCATTTCCTGTATGTAGTTTTTATTCTCCTTTTCACTGTAAGTGTGGAGGTGGTTCTTCATACACTATGAAATAGTAGGGACCTTGACTGTTTCTTCATAGTAAAAAAGGGGATGCCTTTTTTATTTTTAAACAAAACATAGTAGAACTTCTCCTCCAAGATCCATGACTTTATTAGCCTGAGATAGTTTGATAGGTTCCTAGTACCAGGAATGATTTTTCACTTTTTGAATGGGCCTTAAGTCAAATTAGCTGTGGGTCACAGCCAAGGTATGCATACCACTACTACAATGTTAGGGTTGCATGCCATGTAGGTCATTGCTATGGTTCATAGACATCATAATTAAATAGGACTGTTGCTTATTTTTCCTCTTAGTGAAGATTGTATGACACCCTCTGGCACCTTGAAATTACATCCTCAGAGAGGAAGCATTTATGTCCACTTCAGTTCAGTGAACTCTTGACCTTGTGTTTGATGTGTACAATGTCTTCAGCAATACTTTCCACTTTTGAGAGTCACCAAAGGGCAATAGTAATCTGCAATATTTTGGAAGTACCTTAACAGTCTTGAATAACAGCCCCATGAAGGGCTTCTTATGCCTGGTGTTAGGGATTTTGGCAGGTGGTCCTTGGGTATTAGAAGGGCATTGTCAGCTCAGATATAAAAACTATATTTACACTGTATGTATATATTTATACACAGACTTACATGTAATATATATTTTTAAGAATGTTAATAATTGACAAGGACAACAATAGAAATGCCAAAACAGCAGTTAACTATGAAATACTGAGCATGGGAAAAATAGTTTTTCCGAAGGAAGAGCACATAAACTGGAAATCCACTACTAGATGGACAAATCTGAAAACATGCATATAAATAATATTATATAGACTGAATAGGTTATATTTAGGAATATATATGTATAAAGATGAAAATGAGGACATGAGTTTGAAAGAGAGCAACAAGGGGTATATGGGTGTTTTTTGAGGGAAAAAATAAATGGGGAATAAGGAAATTTTATCATTATCTCAAAAATAATAAAAATAATATGAAAGATAACAGAGAGTTTGAAACTGTTCTGTGAATGTTTCTTATGAATAATTCTTACAGTATTATTCCTTATGAAGTGAATCATACCGTTTAATAATTATTAAGTGGTAAAAAAAAAATCCTGTATCATTTCAACAAAAAGACTTAAGTAATCATAAATTAGGACTATGCGGAATTTTACTGATCCTGACTGGAATGGCATCTGCTATTTTCATCATGCCTATCCAGGCAACCATATTGTTAAGAATTCATGGGTGTGTTCCCTTACTTATCTATGGATCACTATCTACCAACAGACAGTGTCCTCTGACTCTTACAATCTTACCACCTGGTATTCAATAACTTCCCCTGAGCTTTAGGTATAACGGCCGGCCGTGTTGTACATGTATTGGCTGACGTTGTGAACCCCACAGATGAAAGTCGTTTGCATTTTTTTAATCAGTTTTGGATCTCAATGATGGTCTCTATCTACTACAAAAAAGTTTCTTTGATGAAGGGTAAAAGTTACAGTTTGCATAAGTTTAGGAAAATTGTAGTAGTAGGTTCTCTTCTACTGTCTATGACTTCTCTAGTCAGACATAGTTGACTAGGTTGACAGCACCACGCATGATTTTGCTCATATTGAATGTTCCTTAAGTTGAAACAAATGGCACTGGTTACACCCAAGATAAGTGTCACGATACACCATTGGCAGTATGTTGAGGGGCCAATCATTGTGGTTCATAGGCGTTATAGACTTGTAAGACTAACAATTGCACCTCATTTTTGGCAATTTCCATCCTAACTTCTAATACTATGTAAACCAGTCCTCAGAAACAGGGCCAAAACTGCCAGGTCAATCTCAACTAGATCCCACATATATCTAAACCAGCAATCTGAAATGATAAAAAACCTGACACTTTCCATAAGTAAGAAATTCTACAACATAAAAACAATAAAAACCATTTTCTAAGTCTCCTTAAAGTATGTATATGGGACATGCACTAAACCCAAGTGAATTTCATGTTTACATTTGGGTCTCATCCATAAGATACTTAACTATGTAAATGAAAACCTTCCAAAATTCAAATGAAACACTTCTGGTTCCAAGCTTTTTGGATAATACTTGACATGGATTTTAGAGTTAGCACAACTATTTTATCCTCAAAGAAAAATAGACTGCAAAAGAAAAGAAGAAGAATATAAAGAAGACATCTTTTAAGAATAGGAACATTCTCAGAATACAATTAGATCAAACTAGTGTAACACAAATTGGTAAATGGTCTTATTAGTAGAAACCCAGGACCAGATATTGGGGTAAAAGCTGAAATATCAGAGAGATACAATAAGCCACAGCCACAATTTCTTACTGCTAGGAAATCCTCAGCCCAAGAGAGAGCTACTTCCTGTATACTCACGCCTGTATACCTTTCTGTGCCCTACCATCTTACTTCCTCTCTCTGCCCAGCTACATCACTTCCTCTTCCCATTCAGCTCTATCACTTCTTGTCTATCTGTATAGATCTCCAGACCTCTGTGGTTAACTAGTCCTGGGATTAAAGGCATGTACCACCATGCCTGGCTCTGTTCCCCATGTGACCTTGAACTCACAGAGATCCTGATGAATCTCTGCTTCCTAAATGCTAGGATTAAAGGTGTGTGCTACCACTACCTGATTTCGCTATTTAATATGGTAATTGGCTTTTTTCTCTGATCCCCAAGCAAGCCTTATTTGTTAGAGCAAAAATGTCACCAAAAAGTAGTTGAAGAATTAGGTCAAAATAAAATCAAGAAATGCTTAACCCAAGGAGAGAAATCCTCTCATAGTACATCCAGATGATGGGAAGCAGAAACTGTGAGAAGGAAAGTAGCAAGCATGGACAACAGATAACAAGCTTTAAAAAAGAAATATTGAAAAGAACATATGAAAGGAGTTCTGCCTATAATTTTGCATCATTTATCAATCAGGTGAATCAGGCTTGTGTTTATTCACTTACTAGCCAGTCACTGCCAGCCATGGGCCTCCATTGATTATATACATTTTCTCTGTTCCTTTTCACAGAACATTATAGGAAAGATTATGCAACCATTTTACACATTAAGATTCAAATATTTGGAAAGACTAAACATTATCTTCATATCAACTAAGTAATGTGTTAAATCACCATATGACTTGCCTTTTACTGAAAATAATTTTATTTTCATAGAGTATATTCTCATCACAGTTTACCCTCATTCATCTCCTCCCCATTTCCCCACCCATCCAATTTGATGTCTCTCTATCTCTCTTCTTTTAGAAAACAAACAAGCAATTAAAAGAATAAAATAAAAGCAGAAAAATGGAAAAACACAAGAAATACACATACACACACACACACACACACACACACACACACACACACACAAGTTCACAAAATTGAAAACCACAGTAGATACACAAAAGACAAGTAATGTTGAAAAAAAAAGTCCAAACAAAGCATTATGAGAGAAAAACATCTCCAAAAATGTCATTGAGTTAGTTTTATGTTGGCCATACACTGATAGACATGGGATATTCCTTAAGTGTAGTTTGTATAACCAGTGAGACTCCATTGGAGAGAACTAAAGTTTCCTTTATGAGAAGTTGAGAGTTGGGCTGTGTTGTACATGTATCGGCTGAGGTTGCGAACCCCACAGATGTATGTCCTTTGCATAGTTGGAGTTGGAGATAGATTATTGATTGGAGATGGGGACCCTTGTCCAGTTCCCTTCTCAGTGCTGAGATATCATCTGTTTGGGATCTGTGCAGGCCCTATGCTTGCTGCTACAATCTCTATGAGTTTATAAACACTTCCATTCTGTTATGTCTAGAAGGCACTGATTCCTTGGTATCTTCCATCCACATTGACTATTACAATCTTTCCACCTCCTCTTCTTCATAATTCCTTAAGGCCTGAGGGCAAGGGTTTAATGGAGACATCCCATTTAGGAATGAGTGTTCCAAGGTTTCTTATTTTCTACACACTGTCCACTTGTTGGTCTCTGTATTAGTTCCCATATATTGCAGGAGGAAATTTTTTTTGATTCTTGATGACTAAGACACTGATCAATAAGTATAGCAGAATGCCATTTAGAGGTAATTTTATTGCTGTGTTTCTTTAGTAGAACAATAGTATTTGATTTTTCCCTTAGATTCATGGATTATCTGGTCTTAAGCTCTTGGATACCTGAGCAGTGTCAGACAAATTTCCATCTCATGGAGTGGGCCTTAAATCCAACCAGATAGTGGTTGGTTACCGACAAGATTTGTGCCTCTATTGCACCAGCAATATTATACAGACAGGTGATTACTGTAGATTGAAGTGTTTGTAGCTAGTTGGTGTTTACATTTCTCTTTTGGTAGCATGCAGATAACCTTCCAGCCTCATGAACAATAATCAGTAGACTGAAGTCTCTAGTTAGATGGTAACTCAACTTCTCTATTCAATGAGTCTAAAGGTATTATCTTCAGCAATAATGCCTGACTGACAGTTTGTGTAGAGCAACCAATAGCTTTTGCAATACCCTGACCTGCCTTTCACAAGAATTAAATGTTAAGAATTGAATTATTTAACCTAGACAAGATATAAATTCTGTGTTGCTGGAGGAAAATGCCTACAAGGTGCCCAAGTTAGCCTTTCATATTGCATGGAAGTACAAATTTGGCATATGTGGTAAAATTTTTAAGAGAAGTTGAGTCTTGGGAAAAATCTAAGTGTTTCACAATAGGCACACTTTTGGCATATCTTCCCTCCTCTGTCTGTGAGTTTAATAGTGGCTTCCAATCAAGTACAGTTATATTTACCAGAACCAGACACCAAACTGAATTATATAAGACTGCATCTATTGTCTCCCCGATGTCTGTATAAATTCTTCCACTGCCAGCAGTAATTTTGAAGGCATATGTTCTTGTGAAAAAGTCTTTGTTTCCAAAATTTTTATTCAGTTCTACACTTCAGTTGGAGTTTTTGTACAGAAATGTTACTATTCTTTGTGTTTTTAATCTTTGACAATTACATGCTTTTCTCAGTTTCCACAAAAGGAAACTAGAGATGGCATGATGAATGTATTTTATATGTTAGATACTCTCAATGAAATATTTATGATAATGTGATGCTAAATTTTAATTGACTTTCTTTTGCTATCCTTACAAAGAAGAAAAGGGTTATTTTTCTTTGTTTTGTTTTACATGATAAGTCAAGAATTAAATGTTATATTTTAAATGTTCGATATATTATCTAAATATATGGATCAGATTTTCCATTATATTCAATCTTTTATTCATTTACAAAATAGTGAATGAATTATCAAGTAGAAAATATTGCTTGTCTGCCTTTCAAAACCTATTTTAATAAGAACATACCCACTTATAAAAACATGGAGAAGCTGTGAGATTTTTAAACAGCATTAGTCACTACATCATGGCACCAATATTTTGTGAGTAGTTTAATTCTTTAAGTGCCAATAACATTGTTGATTTGACCTATTTAAAGAGTAGACAGTTAGGCCAGAATTTAGCTCAGTAGTCCAATGCTTGAAGTGTGGATAGACACATGGCTCTGGTTTAAAATCCTAGCACTGAAAAATAAGTGAGAAAATCCACATTTATTCAGAGAAAACTGAAGACATTGAAGTTAGATACAAATGAGCTGGTATTTTCAGAATGTTTATAAAAGATATGGTGTTGAGCAGTTTATATTTTTAAATCACATTTTAAATCACATAATACAACTTCCTGAACAATGGACATACAAAATAGTCATTTTACAGATAGCTAAGCAAAGATACATGAAAAATCTTCAAATGATTTATTAGAGGCCAAGCACAGGAGTGGCAAAACTCATGCCCACCAAAATGCAGCAAAAATAATTTGCAATAACTAAAATGTATGTGAGAAATTTTCTTAAAGAGTAAATGAAAAGTAAAACAATTAATCTGCAGGTATTGGTTTTTCTCTCTTGTGGATTGGACGAGAAATCTCTCCTGTGCAATCAGAGACTGCCGATCCATCTGCTTTAGCAAGAGTTTAGATTGCCTGCATGCAAAATGAGAATACAGAAAGCTTCTGGGAGGACAGTCATTATAATCTCTGATCAATTTCTTACTGTACAAAATCCAATTAGATCTGGATATTTAGACCTCCTTTCAATGCAGCATGAAGTCCAAATGTGAGCAGAGTCTGTTGTTAGAGTCCCCTTGGCCAATTGGATGGACCAAGTATTTAACACCCCTTTGGTTTGTATTCCATAGAGAATCTACCACTACTGACAACATAGAGCACCATACGTATTGAAAATGAAGCACATGTAAAGAACATAAAAAAATAAATAAATAAAAATAAAAAAATAACCTTGCTGATAAACATGTTTGCTGTGTTTGGTGGGATGAAAACTTATCCCAGTGCATAGGAGGCTGAGTCAAGAAGATTGGTACAAGTTCAAGGCTAACTTTGAATACATACTAATCTCCAGAGTACTGTAGCTATCAAGGGAGAACCTGCCTCAATGGTACTTGTGTGTAATTATTTCCATACAAGTTTTAATTGTAATAAATTGTGCAACTGAATTTGTGAATGACTTAAATTTAATCCTTTGGAATTTGGTTGAGACAGTTGAAAGGCATTCAACCATAACCTTCATTGTTAGTGTTTTAAAACCATTTTGCACAGTACTTTAAAATGTGGCTATCCATGTTAACTTTAATATAAATTTTTATTAAGTTGACATATTTTCATTATTAATTATTGTTATTATTAACAGTTTAAATTGAACAATTTTATGCAGATTTTTAATAAAACTCCATATGGCAAATTTACTGAATATATGCACTAAATGAATATAAATACACACACATGTATATACGTATATATGTATATATGTATGTATATATGTATATATATGTATATATTCAATACTCATTCTTGAAACTTGATTTTGATTTCTTTGATTCATTAACTTAACTAGTGGCAGAGTTTGTTCTTGGACCCAAACTATAACTCATGTCATTCAATTCAGCTTCATATTCTGTCCAAGCTCAAAACAGTTCATCTTAATTAGGCTTTTGAACTTAAAATGCAAATTTAGTGATATTAATGTAATGGATGTCTAGTGAGCTTGCTCAAATTCAGACCTGACATTAATCAAATGCTGGTGTGTCCCCTATAGCATTAAAATTACATATGCACAGCAGAATGTACTGAGACCATCCAAACCACTTCCTTCAGTTTGCACAGCTGGTGTGTTAGACAGAAGTGATACATCAGATTTTTAACTCTTAGTTCAATATTATTTCTTCTATTAATTTTGAAACCTATATTCTTTATTTTGGTGTGCCAGAACTAACTTTTTCCTTGATTTTTTTTAACATTGTATATAATTACATAATTTTACCCTTCCCTTCCTCCCTCCAAACCATCTCAAACCTTCTTCCCCTCCTTAATATTGATGAACAGCTTTTTATTAATTGTTGTGATTTTTTCATGTATATTTCTTCATATATAATATTCTTAAATATATAAATACAGCGTGCTTGGTCTGTATAGCATGTATGCATATATTTATATGTATGTATTTTCAGGGCTGACAATTTGGTATAGTTAACCAATTGATGTGCTATTCCTTAGCGAAGACTGTTGATGTAGCTCTCAGTATTCCTAAGTTGCTTGCAGTTCTTTGTCTTGAAATAAGGCCTTGTGAGCTTTCCCTGCATCCACTTTACCATGTCCACTGCTGTCTTTCATCAGGTCATATTTAACCACCCATTTTGGTCAGACTACATGTGTGTAGCTTTGGATATTTCTAGGAGACGAAGTCTCACATCAAACTCCTTATTCCTCTGGCTCTTACAATCTTCCTACCACCTGCTCCAGAATGATCTCAAGCTTTACATGCAGGTTTTGTGTTATAGATGCATCAGTTGGGACTGGGATGCAAAACTCTGCATTTTGATCAGGTATAGTTTTCTGTGACAATATTTGTCTCTTACAAAGAGAGAGAGATGTTTCCTTAACAAAGGTGAGAACAGCACTTCTCTGTGAGTGTAAAGAATGTAGTTAGGGATTATTTTGATTTAATAAAGGGTGACTGTAGGTTCTTCTCCAAGATCTATGACTTTACTACCCCAAGGCCGTTGGCTACATTTCTAGTACCAGGCATGGTTTTACTCTTGATGAGCTAATCTTGAGTCCAATAAGAGAGTTGTTGGCCACTGTTAAGTTATGAATGCCAACACAAAACCTTTAGGATCTTAGGTTCTTGTTTGTCCTTGTTGTGGTCTGTATCTGTCATAGTTGTGTAGGACTATTGGATGTTCCCTTTCTTTCGAGGGTTTCATGGCATTTTCTGATACAGTGAAAGCAGTCCTTAAGAGGCATTCAGGTTAGTAGCAACTGAGGGGTCTCTGGGCTGTGTCTGATATGCATGAGGTCTTCAGCAATAGGGACTTACAATGTGCCTTTACGAGGATAACCAAGGATAATAGCAATACCCTGTATGTTTTAGGATTCTCTTGAATAGCCATGACCCACTACACAGAAGAGGGCTTCTCATGATTGTAGTTGAGGATTTGGGCAGGTGTTCTTAGTGTCTTGGAGAACCATTGTTAGTGCAGAAGGAAATTTTTCACACACACACACACACACACACACACACACATATATATATGGCTATGTGTCATAGATTTTTAGGAAGATAGTTAATAATATGATTCTCTATGACTTTTCAGAAATCATTCTTTTAGTTTTTTCATCCTCCCTTATTCTTTTGTATTTATCCCCCCCCCATCTGTTTATTTATTTATGTTTGTAATTTTTATTGGCATAAAGTCTGTCAATGTCCTGGACCTCCCCAAGCTGGTTAAGCCATAGAGCCTTGGGGATCCACCTGGATGGGCCTCTTCAACTCTAGGTCTTAAGTATATGTTACCACATGTCACATATTTTAACTTTGGTTCTACCAGTCAACCTTCAGAAAAATTACCTTGTGTGAAAAAATTACTTAATCCCCATGACTGTACATGTACAATTTTCATTTTGAAATTCCTTTTTTTGTCTTTTAAAACTTGTCATACCTAAGAATTTTTAATTCATTAATGACACACAAAGAGTTGAACAGTGTTTTGAGAGTGGTAGAGTTCTGTACAAGTGTACATAAAATGTCTCTGCAAGAAGAAACTTCATATGTGTTGCAATTCTTTGTATCAAATCAGTAACGTGAAACCGTTTGTTTTGCTACCATCCACAGGTCTGACACCATGGCATAACTTACTGCTTCCTCTATGACTTGATGAGGTTTGGCTCCACGATACAAAGCATACTTACTTCATCAATAATAGACCAACAGTAACTGTAAACCCAGACTCTAGCTTGCTGGATCCTTAAAAGAAGAAAGATGGGAAGAAAATTTTTCTCAGTGAAGCTTCCTAAGTTTCAGGTTTCTTCTAAACTAGTTTGGATAACTAAGTGGAAACTATCCCCAGCAACTATCCACTGGTAAAGTTCACTCAATAAGGAGTAAGGCCTGAAGATCATATAGTCCAAGGCTCTGATGTAAACTGAGGGTAATGATTTCAAGGAGTTTTCCAACTTCCAGGAAAAGAGTTGTTAGATATGCAGCATGAATCACAATAAAACTGGACTGAGAACAAAAACAAAATCAAATTGAAAAGAGATAGAATAGAGATGTACTAAGAGAACAGATAAAAAATATCCAAAATAATCTGCACAAAATATGCCATCAAACTTTTTGTTAGAATGCCTTCAAATCAATAATGCTATTGATTAGTAGAATGAAGGGACTGAACCATATATTTGAACATTATTGATAATGACATTATGTGAGACGTGGTATAGAGGCCTTAGAGCAAGAGATGGCAAATGCCCTAAAGCTCCTAAGTTATTTTATTTGGAACAGTATGGAGTATGGATAGATGGCTGAAGAGGATCTCTGAACAGTAGAGGACCACACAGGCATAGGGTCCCTGACTTAGAACTCAAGATGAAGAAGAACTCTTCTCAAAATCTGTTCACAAACCTGTGAGTCATTTTGGCTAATTTCAGTACTTACATAACATCCAGGATAAAATAACAACACATTAAATAAAACTGTCAATTGCTAACAAAACAATTCTTACCTAGCACGATCAATTTAAACCTTTGGATAAATAAAATAGAAATGCAATCTGCTTTGTTTTAGAGACTTTTTTCTTTTGTCAATGCTTTTAGAAATTGTTATGAGTCTGTGATCAGAAAAAATGACTATTTTTTAAGCAAAATCATTCAGCTCTTTAGTGTTTCCAAACTCATATTTAAACACAAGCTGCCTCTAATTGTATTGCTAGAGTGAGAAACTATGCCTAATTTACTTACAAAAGAAAATAGTTATTCATTCCTTGTCTAAGCTTGCAACTTTGTGACTCTCAGAAATTATTCTTTGTTGCCTACACTTTTTCCCTTGGGGGGGGATGGTGAGAGAAACATCTGAATTTCTTTTGTTTCAAAGGAAGACTATTGGCCCTTATTCAAAGCAGACACACCATGAACATAAATGTGGAGGTTACTTGCAATAAACTATGAAAACAATCCCTACTTGCCAGAGTTCTTTACTTATTATTTCTATTGGACAATAACGTTTAGAATTGAGAACACACTAGGGAAACACAAAGTCAGGTGTTAACAAAAATGCTCCCTATTACTGTTGATAATGAAAAACAACACAGTTCCATAAAATGAAATGTCAAATAGATAGAGATATTACATTCTAAATAATGGCTGTGTTTCAAACCAAAGAAGATTTTTAAGGAAGTATCTCTTGTTTATTTCTCCTCAGTGAAAAATTCACAATGGATTGAACACCTTTCTAAATTAATTTTTTATAACTTTATAAAAATTTATTTTACATGCCAACCACAGTTTCCTCTCCTCCCTTCCTCCCCTACCCCCCCCACCTTCTTTTTACCCTCCCATCCACTCCTCAGTAATAGTAAGGTCTGCATGAGAGTAAACAAAGCATGGCATATCAAGTTGAGGTAGGACCACGCTCCTCCCCACTGCATCAAGGTTGAGAGAAGCATTCCACCATAAGGAATAGATTCCAAAGAGCCAGCTCCTGTGCCAGGGACAGATCTGAGTCCCACTGCTAGAGGCCCCAGAAACAGAACAACCTACACAAACGTCAGGCACATACAGAGGGCCTAGGTAGGTCCCATGCAGGCTCCCTAGCTGTTGGTCTAGAATCCCTGAGCTCCCGGGTCAGCTGTCTCTGTGTGTTTCCCTGTCATCATCTTGATGGTCCCTTGCTTATATAATCCCTCTCCCTCTCTTCTACCGGACTCAGGGAGCTCAGTAATTTAAGAACCACAGTCACAGGCTGGAGAGATGGCTCACTGTTTAAGATCACTAACTGCTCTTGCAGAGGACCAAAATTCAGTTCCTAGCACCCACAAGACATCCCAAAATCACCTGTAGCTCCAACTCCAGGGGCATCTGATGCCCTTTTCTGGCCTCCAGTGCTGCTAAACACACATAAAGTGCACAAACATACACTGAGAAACATACATACATATAAAATATAAATAAATTCTGATTTTAATTAAAAAAAGAACCAAAGTCATAGGCTCTTCCTCAGTTCTGTGAATACTCAATGCTTTGTATATTGTGGTGCCCAATGTATACACGCATTACCTTGCCATGTTTACTGAATTTGCTTATTACACAGCGGTTTTAATTTGCTATGTCACAACTAAACTTCGGAAGATTAAGCAAGCATTATTTTAAAAGTTTTTCATTTTCTATACTTGCCGTATCACCCTGTCCTCTTTTTCTGAAGACCACTAATTTTTGTGAAGCTGTGTTTAACAGAATTAATATAAATTTAGTCAAAGTATTTATTCAATGGGCAAATTGATCCAGGGAAAATAATTAGTGACTTGAAATTTATGGAAAGATATAGAACAAATCTACTCATATGATGAAAATACTAGGTTGTAGGCATGTGGAAAACCTGTGCCTCAAATTCAAATGTTTTCACAACAAATACCTGTCATTTCTGGGGTTTTTTTTGTGGATCCTATAACCTATTTTTGATTTGTCTTTCCCCCCATTTCTTTAAGGAAAATTTTCAGTCCTTCTTAAAGGCTTGTACCATCTTCATAAAGTTTTTTTTAGGTCACTTTCTTCTGCTTTCATCTGCACTGGGATGCTCAGGTCTTACTGCTTAGAACCTCTAGGTTCTGGTGGTGCCCTATTGCTCTTTATGTTGTTGAAGACATTCTTACACTGTCCTTTATCCATGTCTTCATCCAATCGGTGTGGATGAAGCCCGTGCTTCATGGAGTCTCTGTTGCAGTGGCAGATGGTTGGCAGGGGGAGGATGCTGCTGATTGGTTACTGCACCTGTGTTGAGTGGGAAAGGGGCACAGGATCTGCTCCCCTCTCTCCCACAGGGCACAAGGCCTAGAGAGCAGAACTGCCGAGCTGGGAGCTCAGGTACTCACCTCTTCCTCCAATTGGTCCTTTCCATCTCTTCTTAAGATTTAACGATGTAAAACAAGCCTAATGCTCAGATTTAGGTATTTCATATGTATTAATTCATGAACAAGATGTCAATATTAAAAATGTGTGTTGTATATCTTGATATAATCACTCCTGTTCATTTTCACTGACAATCTCCATTATGTATCAGTATAAATAGATGATTTAAAAATGTATTGACAAAAAAGTTTCAGTGTGCTTTTCTTCAAGGAAAAAAAGTCATTGCAGATACTTGATTAAGAATCTGCTGGAAGTGGTGACTTAGGATCTATGTAGGTCTTTCTGGAATAGTTAGGACACATAGACATGTTCTTGTTCTACAAGTTTGAACTAATGATGACAAATAAATGAGCTCAAATATTTAATATCCTGTATATCACTTAAACTTAATGATTTTGCATTTAGTGAGGGACTACACCTTATGTTCAAGCTATTCTACCTTTCACATCAACATTTCAAAGAACATACATAGTGGAGTGGTAAGAGGGTCGAGTTTAAGAGGTTAGCCTTTATGTGTGAAATAGCTTCATTTCCTCCCTGGAAAGTCATACATGAGCTGTGTGGATCTGCAAGAAATGTCTATCATTTTCAGGCTCATTCTGCTTGCTTTGTGGAATAGGTAGCTACCTTACAATACTATCTTCTTTCTAAAATGAAACATTTGTGTTCAACAAAGATCTTAGGAAATGGTGTACTTACAAAATAGCAGTGTATGACACTCTTGAGAGCAGAGATGGTGAAGCTGAGTGACACTTGAGTGACACTCAAGATATTACTGGACATACAGCTAAAAGTAAAACTAGCATAGGTATGAAGCTTAACTCTTTCATCAAAATCAGCATTTACTAAAATAATTGAACTTAACTTTTTAAATAAGGCAAGAAGTATATTTCTTACTTTTACAAAGAGTTTTAATTGATGATTCTGTGACATAGAGTAATGTATTTGAAGTAACCTTATAAAATGACAGCTTTTATATGCTCTTGATGCTAACGTGTAAACATGCTAAAACTTATAAAGCAGTAAAACAATTATTTATTATTATATTAAATGTTTTGTTCAAATATGGTTGCTACAGAATTTTTTTACTAATTAGTCTTTCAAGAAGGAAAAAACCCAGGGCTGGAGAGATGGTTCAGAGGTTAAGAGTGCTCTTCCAAAGGTCCTGAGTTCAATTCCCATCAACCACATGGTGGCTCACAACCATCTTCAATGAAATCTGGCACCCTCTTCTGGCCTGCAGGGATGTGTGCAGGCAGAGCACTGTATACATAAAAAATAAATAAATCTTTTTTAAAGAAGAATAAACTAACTTTTAAAAAAGGAGGAAAAATCTATTTGCTTGTTACAAAAGCAACTTTATTATCAGCCACAGCACAGGATACCTCTCTCACTCTGCTGCTGTTATGAATCATCCTGTGAAAGTTTCCTATGACTTCATTTCAAACTCTCCCTAAGTAATTTCTAGTCAGAACACTATCACCATCATAATTCCACAGTTAAATTATTGATGAATCTACCTCATAATCTTGTCTTAATAAATACTATTGCTTGCCCACACTTTCAAAAGGACTTAATCAATAAGATTTGGTATGATATATTTTTGAAAGTAAGGATCTAGAGTAGAATTCCTTCCTTTCCCAAGTTGAGTAGCTTCATGCAAATTGACACAACCTGTTGAAATTTGGAATCCTGTTTGCTGTGGATATCGCTCTGTGTAAATAAAGTTCTGATTGGCCAGTGGTCAGGCAGGAAGTATAGGCGGGACAAGAGAGTAGAGAATTCTGGGAAGTAGAAGGCTGGGGGAAGACACCGCCAGCCGCCGCCATGAAAAGCAACATGTAAAGACACCGGTAAGCCACAAGCCATGTGGCAAAGTATGGACTAACAGAAATGGGTTAATTTAAGATAGAAAAGGTAGATAACAAGCAGCCTGCCACGGCCATACAGTTTCTAAACAATGTAAGTTTCTGTGTGCTTTCTTGGTTGGGTCTGAGCGACTATGGGACTGGCAGGTAAGAGACATTTGTCCTGACTGGGCCAGGCAGGAAAACTCTAACTACAAGAGAGAAGAGAATTCTGGGAAGTAGAAGGCTGGGGGAAGACACCGCCAGCCGCCGCCATGAAAAGCAACATGTAAAGACACTGGTAAGCCACAAGCCATGTGGCAAAGTATAGATAAGTAGAAATGGGTTAATTTAACATAGAAAAAGTAGATAACAAGAAGCCTGCCACAGCCATACAGTTTGTAAACAATTTAAGTTTCTGTGTGCTTTCTTGGTTGGGTCTGAGCGACTGTGGGCCAGGCAGGAAAACTCTAACTAAAAAATGGCACCCAACGTGGGGCTTGAACCCAGGACCCTGGGATTAAGAGTCCCATGCTCTACCAACTGAGCTGTAAAATGAAGCATTTTTTTCTTCAGGTCACTGATATTCCTCAAAAATGTGCATTCTGAGCTACCCACATACCTTCTGTACACAAAATATTCTTAAGAGTATAACAAATATTTTCGGGCAGTGGTAGCGCACGCCTTTAATCCCAGCACTCAGGTGGCAGAGCCAGGCAGATCTCTTTGAGTTCAAGGCCAGCCTGGGCTACCAAGTGAGTTCCAGGAAAGGTGCAAAGAAACCCTGTCTCAAAAAACCAACCAAAAAGCAAACAAACAAAAAACCAAATATTATGATTATTTAAATAATTATTTTTAATGTGGTGATGTTTTCACAGCATTGGTGTGACACTAAATTCTTTCATGATACTTGAAGACTCTCTTGAGAATGATAGGAATAGAAACTCAATAAATACAGGAACAAGCAGTGTAGAATATGGTAAACTTATACTGGGAACTTTTTATTGTGTGTCATATAGCTTCAAATGGAGAAAAATCATGCATGTTACCTGCAGAATATGTGGAAACTGATCAGCTCTTCTTCCTTCTTTTACAGATGTATTTTTTCCTTTGAAGTTTTCTTATGTGTATCATTCACCTTTTATGATATTTTACCAGCAAATTTATTAAATTGAACTGTGTAATTGGTAGTACTTATTTTAGGGGTGCAATAAGAGATATTTCCTTAAGTTGGTAATATTCAGAACAACACTTTAATCAATGGGATAATTACATTTTTTTTTAACCAAACTGAGATCATGTTGGATATAGATGTATTGTGATGTTATTTCTTTTATTGACTACAACTGAAAGTTTTATTTAGACCAACTACATAAAGAAATGATCAAGGCACTCAGAAACATAAACAGCTTTGGTTGGAAAATTGTATCTTGAAGAATGAGAGATAGCACAGGTTATTTCCTTGCTGTCCTATTGTGTTTTTTTTTTCCTGCAGTTTGAAGGTAGCTGAATTCTATAAATGCTTGCAGACTCAGATTGAAAGCTAAATGGATTAAAAATAATTTTTAGTACATAATGGGGGAAAATATTGGTAACATATACACATAACAAAGGGTTGACATCTAAATATCTAAAATGACCAAAACTTCAAGAGTGAAAAAGCAAACAAATCTGTAATCACCACCACCTCAAATTTGAGCAATAGTATTCATGACATCTGGAAAATAATCTAAAATTTATATGGAGGCACAAAGGTCACCGAGGTGCTGAAATCATGGATTAGAAGTAATACTGTCCGTACCACAACATTTGATTTCAAAGTATACCATGAAGCTCTAATAAAAATACAGAACAAAATAATAAAACAGCATTGCATGGGTTCAGAAACAGACATATAGCTGTTTAGACCAAATACTTTTAAAGCAATACATAAAACTATGATCCAGTGAAATGGGACACACTTCAAGATCTAGAGTAGGCAAGTTTTTCTGAACAGACTTGCAACAGTTCGGAGAACAATACCAATAACTGACCGATGCAGTTACATCAATCTAAAACCTTTCTACATAATAAAGGAAGCACGTGAAACATGAAGAATGGGCGCACTGTGGGAACTTGCAAAGATTGGAAGGAAGAACTTTTAGTTTACATAAACCAGGAATGGAAAGAAATGAGTCTTCTATGGAAAGTATTAAAGGCATAGAAGAGGCAACTCTCAATGTTCAAAGGCAGCTCAGCAGGAACGCTGGTGTGTGTGTGGCAGAAATACCGTAACTCACAGTCGCAGCCAAAGTAGCCTGCTGGCTCTGCATGTCATGCTAACTGTGAAGGATCTGCACCAAACACACATAGCCCAATCTCCCTTCCCAGAGCACCTATCTGGCATCTGTGTGTAGAACAGAGGAGAAAGGAGTCTGTGCAGCAATGAGTCCTCTGGGAAAAGGAAGACCAGCAAGTAGAGAGAGCTGTGCACACAAATTTGAAAATAATTTTGTAGTCAAAGGCAAGGACACAAGTAAGGCAGTCCCAG